>NC_047676.1:2023323-2323323 GCF_011762505.2 Arvicanthis niloticus | reverse complement strand
AGTAGCTGTGCATACACTTTTTACAGCCATGGAGACACCTTCTGCGATGAATTCTCTATAACTATGGTCTATGTCTCTTCAAATTCTGAACCAAACAAATATGTCATTTCTTATGTTTCTTTTTCAGTTATCTAGTTGCAGAGATAAGAATAATAACTAATGTAGACTCTGAAAGAAAGCTATTTTTCTTACAGATTCAAATCCTAGGCATTTAATGTGTGCATGCTTACCATTGGATTCAGTGTCTCAAGAAACATCTCTCATAAATATTTCCTAATGGGGCTACCAGTAATTGCTCGGTTCTGGAGCTGCTTTTGATAAATGAGAAATAATCATTGCAATGAACTTTTAATTAAAGTGAAATTGGGCATATTATATCCTATGCCATTTTTCTCTCTTACACTTTTTCTTCTTTGTTTTTAAATCTTTTCACACTCAGAAAATTTCTTCTTTTCCTGTGATATAAATTTAAAAAAAGTTTTTTTTTTGTTTTTTTGTTGTTGTTTTATTTTTTGTTGTTGTTTTGTTTTGTTTTGCTTCCTTAGTCACCAAGTTTTTGAATGACGACTTGTACAAGTTTGGTTTCTATTGCTGTGATAAAGGTTGTGGTCCAAGGCAACTGGGGGAAGAAGGTGTTTATTTAATCTTATAGTGTATAGTCACGGGGAAGCCAAAGTAGGAACTCAAGACAGACAGCTGGAGGCCGTAGCTGAGACAGAGGCCAAGAAAGAACACTACTGACTGGCTTGCTCCCCATGGTTTGCTCAGCTTGCTTTCTTATACACGCCAGGACCACCTGCTCAAGAGTGGCATTGCCTATAGCAGAGTGTCCCTCCCACATCAATCATGAATGAAGAAAACACCCCCAGGCTTGCCTACAGGACAGTGTGATGTGGGCTATTCTCAGTTGAACTTCTCCCCAGTCAGGTGACTATAGCTTATGTCAAGTTGGCAAAAGAGCAGTTAACATAGGGCTTTTTCACACACACACACACACACACACACACACACACACACACACACACACACACCTTAAACACTTGTTGAAATTCACAGCATCTCATTGTTTTGGGGTTTTGAATTTAGCATTACCTCACGTTAGAAAGTATCCACCGATTTTGAAGATTATTTTCTGATCATTCTGGAATTTTTAAAGCTTTAGTTTGTTTTTAATTATGTGTATGTGTGTTGGTTTGTGCATGTTAAAGGGTCCCAAGGGAGGCCAGAAGAGGGTACCAGATCCCCTGGGGATAGGTTAGAGGCAGTTGTGAGTTTCCTGACAAGGGATCTGGGAACTAAACTCTGGTCTTCAGTAAAACCAGGAAGCACTCTTAACCCTTTGTCTTATTTGTAATTAAGATCTTGAATGTGTACTTTCTGGTGTATGAGACGAGGCATGGAAGTCCACTTTATTTTTATCTCTCTGGCAGGCAAAACACCACTTGTGGGTCTTTGACTTCAGAAGCTGTCCCTGTCAAGGACAGAATGTCACTTTGTCCCTTGTTTCTGATTCTCTGCCCTTTATGGAATTGTTCTGAACTATGGGTTCCAACACTACAGCGTCCCAAGGTGCACACCCTTTAGGGTCCTCCTTGGGAATTGTGGCTAGCAGTCAGTAAAGTGTAAAGCCAGGAGCATCTTTGAATCCACAACTATTATTGAGTAAAATAGCTGTGAAAATTCCTGGGGTCCATTGTTTACCCCAGGAGACAATTTTGACCATTGGTGGCTTGTCCAGTGTCTTTTTCTCAGACTCTGGATCTCTGTATATCTCCTGGTGCAGCACCAGGAAGCACCCTGACTCTACTTCATTAGATCTTTAACTTTCTTCTCATGACTCAATTGGTTCTTTTCTGGCTTCTCTTAGTAAAGTGAGGGTTATTCACCTCATTTATTGCTGACACTGAAGACTTCTCAGGGTGGGGAACAGTTGTAAAAATAAAGAAAATGAATTAGAGAGAAACAACTCTTGAAATATTACTCTAACTCGAAGCCACAGACTGCAATTTGTCTTCTTCTGGTGATTAAACGGGAAGCTTCTACTCCACAGATGGAATATGAAGAGAGAGAAAAACACTTTCTCAGCCCAGTGGAGGAGCACTTGCTTGATTGAGCACACAGTGCTCTGCTCACCCCAGAGCGAAACTGTCCAAGCTGGAGAGAAATGCAGGGCTGGAGAGCAGGCCACAGGGTGGGGGAGGGAAGGCTGCCTGTCCATCTTTCCCCATGAGACTCTGAGGCTTGTTTGCATGATTTGCAGAGAAATAAATCTCTGGGCAGTCTTCAGAGGCTCATATCCCCTGCCTCCAAGTGACTCAGAAATTTGTATTGCCCTAAAAATAGGATATATTCACAGCTACATCTTCATGGAAATTAACCCCAGAGAAATAGAAGTAAAAACAAGAATTTCCAAACTGCTAGGCTGTGTTTCAGTTTTGTCCTGTATCCCTCTTGTTGGGATCTTATGAAAACAGGTTTCAAAGAGGGGCCCAAGTTAATCCTTTAAAGGAAGTAAAACTGAATAATGTATGTCTGTCCCTCAAAGAAAATATACTGCATCCATGTTTGTGTGGGGGGCCAGTCTGGCTCACAAACCTCAAAGGACAATTTGGCTTTCTTCTTAGGCTGGGGTACTTAACGCTCCCCTGTTCAGAAAAACTGAAATTCTGAAGTTGATCTTTCCTCCTTCATCCCCAGGTCCCAGGTCCCAGGTCCCCTTCATACCCTACAGGAAGGTTCTCTCTTACCTTCTTCAGAATTTTCCAGATGTGTGTCCTGCTGGTTGTGCCAACCCAGATTTAGCAGGAGCTAACGAGTGTTGAGTATTAGTCATGACAGAAAAGTTCCTCAAAGGACAATGTTGGTCTCTTTTGTTGACCAATTCCCTCCTTTCTCCTCTTCTTCCACTTCCTCTCTGTCCCTGCCTCTGTCCCTCTAAAATAGAGTTAGGTACAAACACAGTGGGAAAGCTACTAGTATTCATTCATTCATAGTCGTGTATACATGTGTAAGTATGTGCATGTGTGTGCATGTGTGCATGCAAGGGTGTGTGTCTGTGTGCATGTATGTCTGTGTACATGTGTGTGTGCACCTGTGTGTGATTGTGTACATGTGCAAATGCATATGCATGCATGCGTGCACACGCATGCACATGTGTGTGTGTGTGTATGTGTGTATATGTGTGTGAAGTGTACATGTGTGCAGATGCTTCCAGAGGCCAGAAGAGGACATCCAATACCTTGGAGCTGGATTTACAGGCAACTGTGAGCCAGCTGATGTGACTGCAGGAAACCAAATTTGAGTCTTCTGTGGGAGCAGTAAGTAATCTTAACCACCAAGTCATCTCTCCAGCCCCAGTTTAGTTTTTAAAGCTCTGTAACCAAAGTTAAAATCTGTGTCTCAGCTGTGCACAGTGTTGTGGCCAGTTGAAAATGGTGAGGGTTTTCTTGTTTCATTTTTTCTGGGAACAATGGAACTTGTACCCTCACGAAAACCAGGCAAGCCCTCGACCACTGAACTATACTCCAGCCCCTCTTCTCTTGTTGTTTTGAGACAGAGTCTCATTTACTTGCCCCAGCTGGCCTTAAATTCCTGATCCCCCTGCCTCAGCATCCTGAGAACCTGAAGTCACTACTGAAAATGGGTGAAATATGTCTGTGTCTCTTGTTCCTGCCTAGAAGTATCCACAAAGGAGGCTAGGGTATACCACAGGGAATTCTAGATTCTTAAGGATCAAATTTAAGCAAGATGTTTGGTGATTGTGTAGAGTTGAGAGATTACTGTTTCCTAATTGTATTCAAAGTATTTCTAGTAATTTTTAGTGGGGGTAAATTTAGATAACAAAAAAAATGTCTAAGTAGAAGATGTCTATTTGGGGAGAGAGTATCAGCCAGCATGGGTGGAAGATAAAGGAGGACATGGGGGAGAAGAGAAAATGATCAAAACAGGTGATTTACATGTATGAAAATGTCATCATGTAATTGATATATACTTTTAAAAGCTAATTCTGAATAGTATTTTGAAAAACCATGTTTCTCCTCAGCTCCCAACTCAAAAGCTGCGATTCATTCTTGCTTCCCACCCCTCATTCACCCCTCATCCATTAACACTGAAGCCACAGTATGTAACTAGAATGTAACAGTATGCCATGTCTGTCTAGGTGGCTCAGAGTGGCTCCATTGCTCCATTCACATTCCAGCCTTGGAAAGTTGAAGCCATGGATTTTCTTTGCATGTGGGGATGGGGCTGGCTGCATCCATCAGTGATTTCTGGTCACTAGCCAATTAGAAGGAGTTTATATGCATGCCTGTACCACTTTAAAAAATGTTCTGAGGGTCTGGCTTTGTTATGAAGCCAGATGATCTGTTTTTAATATAAATATTTTGGCTTTGTTAAAGTTCCTAAGCCAAAGTCTTGGAGGCACTTTTATTTAGATCATTGTCGCATGAGACTTTGCTGTATGTTTGCAGAATGACCAGTGATAGGGCACAGAGGATTTTTCATGAGAGCTACAGTGTGAGATGAACTCCAAAGGAGAGGAGGGGGAGGAGGGAGAGGAGAGGGAGGAGGGAGAGGAGAGGGAGGAGGGAGAGGAGAGGGAGGAGGGGGAGGGAGGAGGGAGAGGAGAGGGAGGAGGGAGAGGAGAGGGAGGAGGGAGAGGAGGGAAGGAGGTGGAGAAGGGGAGGAAGGGGAGGAAGGGGAGAAGAGGGAGGAGGGGGAAGAGAAGCCCTTGTTCTAGGCCATGACTGAGCGGTCCTTCACTGAGGAGAAGAGGGTAGGGGGCTGCAGGATTAGAAGGTGGGGGAGGAAGGAGTCTGCAGTTGGGAAAGCTAGCAGACAGGAGAAGGATTCTTCTCGTGTGTTAGAAGCAGCCAGGAGGTTGAGATCCTTGTGGCAAAGATATTATATATTGACTTATGGATTGTTTGGATTATCTTTACATATCTTTGGTCTCCCTGGGTGAGGAGCTATATAGGACATTAAAAAAAAAAAAAAAAAGCTAGATGTAAGATATGACTCAGGAATTGTATGACCACTGGATGAGGGTGCTCTGCTGTGTTCTGAAAGCAAGCCCTTCTACAGAGGAACTTGAACTGCAGACCTGTGGCCAGCTCAGTCAAGCAAGAGGCTAGAGATGGGCAGAGCAGAGCAGGCTACAGGCCAGCCCTCTCGTTGCTCTAGTGCAAGATCCCCTCCCTCCAAAAAGCAGCTAAGATCTGCCCACTGCCCTGGAACCACATCTGCTCATGCCTCACACTGGTCTCCATTGCCCTCTCTCACAATTTCCCCCAGAAAGCTCCATGCTCCCTTTGAGAGGCTTGCTTTCCTCAATCAGGCCAAGGGCTTGGGTTTTTATTCCCTGTGAATTGGGTCAAGTCTCATTGTCAAATTTAATAGTAGAGATTTGCTTTCAATATACCCTCCCTAACAGAATATGCTTCTGGTTACTGTAGGGCACAACATTGTCTGGCAATGATTTAATAAGTTAAAAGTGAGAGGCATGTTTATTTAGAAGGCAAAGAGCCTCTGCTGCAGTATCTGGGAAGGGACATGTAGACATCTCAAGTCTTATCCCCTTAGCTAGGTCAGGAGGGCACCAACCTCCAGGTGTGCAGCAGCAGATGCAGCCCAACCCAGTCCAGTAGTGGAAAAGTGGAGAAAGGTGAAGGGTGAGTGTTAGCATTCCTTCTAGGCTCTGCCTCACAGTTACCTGGCAATAGCCAGGTGTGCCTGACTCACTATAAAAGGGGCTGCTTGTCCCCTCCTCCATCTCTTGCTCTATTACTCTCTTATCCTCTTCCCCCTCTGCCTCTTCTCTCCCCATTTCCCTCCCCCCTCTCTCCATGTGTTCACAACTGGTCTCCTCCCCTCCCCTCCCCTCCCCCTTCTCCCTCCCCTCCCCTCCCTCCCCTCCCCCTTCTCCCTCCCCTCCCCTCCCTCCCCTCCCCCTTCTCCCTCCCCTCCCCCCTTCCCCCTCCCCTCCCCTCCCCCTCTCCTCTTCCTCCTCTTCCTCTTCCTCCTCCTCCTCCTCCTCCTCCTCCTCCTCTCTGCTCTCCTTCCTTCTTCTTCTTCTTCTTCTTCTTCTCTCTCTCTCTCTCTCTCTCTCTCTCTCTCTCTCTCTCTCTCTCTCTCCTCCCTTCCCAACTTTCTTTCCATGCTTTAAATAAACTCTATTCTATACTATATCTGTTGTATGTCTGGTACCTCAAGGGGAAGGAATGTCTCAGCATGGGCCCACAGAGGCATCCCCTTCCATCCCCCCATACCACCTTACCCTACCAAACATATATCCCTGTATTCCTGGCTTCCTCCTCCTCCTCCTCCTCCTCCTCCTCCTCCTCCTCCTCCTCCTCCTCCTCCTCCTCCTCTTCTTCTTCTTCTTCTTCTTCTTCTTCTTCTTCTTTTTTATAAAATACAACAGTGAGCCCCTCAATTGTGTTTTGACTCAGTGCACTCAACTCCCCTACAGTTCCTGAGTTCCCGTCCTGGGCTGAGGAGGACCAGACATCTAGGCTAGGCTTATTCTCCTGGGCAACAGAAGACTGAGCTCTTTAACCAATATCTCCGCTGGGGGGCCTGTAATTTTATTTCTGGAAGGAAAAACTTGGAAAGCTCATCTAGGTCTTGTTTCTGGTTGGAAGCCACGCATGGTTTCCCTGATCTGACCTTGTAATTACCAGGAATTGACTTTCAGAATTTCATTAAATTGATTGTGTGATCTTTCAAAAATCCTCTTTCTCTATTGTACCTGCTCCCTGCTAGTGATCAGTTTTAGATAAATGTGGATTTTTTTTATGAAAATGTCTAACACATAGAGCCCACATTCTGTCCCCAAGAAAATCAGATTATCAACAGGAAGACAAGATTCAATTATTTTAAAAACTAAGAATTTTGATGACTCTTTAGAAGGTTACATTACACTAAAACTAGGAGACTGGGACGGCCCAGATGAAGGGGACAAAGAGTTTCAGAGGCAAATGAGAGACTAACCAGTGAACTCACACTGTCCACCCAAAGTCAGCACTGCCTTGCTGCTGGCTGTATCTTTCCGACCCTATAAGTGAGTTCCTGTGCCTTCTGGGGATGGGAGTAGCTGGACCAAGTACCCAGGTATCTCTCAGTGGAGTAGGGATCTCTTTGCTCCCTAACTTACAAATGTTAAAACCAAAAAGCAATTTAACCAAACAGCGAATGAAACCCAGGGTGACTCATTTCTAGCCACTGCTTCCGGATTTATTTATGTCGCTGTTATTTATAGATTCTGACTACTATCATCAAAGACACTTCAGTCTTAATCATTTTTTTTATGGAAGCCTGGATGTCACACATAATACTATTTTCATAAGGGAAAAAAAAATCTCCAGGCAAATGCAGCGTGAACGAGGCTATACTATAGGAAGGAAGAAAATGAAAGCACTATTATTATCTCTAATTTTTATTTTTGGGGTATCACAGGCCCCTCGCAGGCCACAGACCACATGGTGGTATCAGCTCACTGCTTCTTTCTCAACAAATGGTAATTTTTCAAGGACGGCAGAAATTAGAACAACTCTTCTGGCTCCTGATTTTTCTTTCTGAAAAACCAATGAAAATGCAAATGGGCCGGGTGCTTTTGTGTGAGAATTCTCCCCTGGCTTTATCGCCTCTCTCACTCTGGCCATGGAATCCAATCACATTACCCGTGGTCCAAGTGCAGGGCCCAGGGCAGTATGGGGGAAGCTGGAAAATCAGATGAGAGGCCACCAGTCAAATTCTTTTCTCTGCTTCCAGGATGTAACCATGAGGAAGCATAGCGTCCCTTTTACATCTTGCAAAAGAATTATGAGCCTTAAAATTGAAGAGGGAGAGACCTCAGCCATTTAGACGCAAACTTGGGCGGCTGAAAGATGAAAATCCCCCAGAGAAAGTTCGAGGCCCCTCTGTGATTCGCTAACAAGTTCCTTGTTTTTGAGAGTTGCCCTGTGGTTTTGGAGCTCCACAGAGCATGCCTGACAAGGTGCTGGGTACTTAATTACTTAGGTCTCTGTTTTCAGGATGGAGTTTCTCCATTCTGGAATCTCACGGGATTCCAGTACTGGCCTGCATCAAAGTGGCCCTCCAAAGAGACTGAGGTGCTCGGTGTGCGTGACGGAACAGCTCAATCTCAGGAGCTGCTTCCCCAGGACACCCTGAGAATGCTCCTCAGGCAAGCAGGGAGTGTTTACATGATCCTATCAGCAGTAACTATTACGGCACAACCATCAATTAGCTCTGTACTTGCAAAATAGCACCTGGGAAATCTTCCTCCACAAACTTGTTTAACCTTTTCTCTCCCCTCCTCCAGTGACAGGCCAAGATTTACAGTTTTTAAGACTCAGAGCACCTGGATTGATGTTATCACTGATGAAATGCCTGGGAGGGGGCGTGCTAGCCAGGCTTGCCGTTCATTAAGAAAGAACTTTACCCTAAGAGCAAATTTAGTGTTTCCACTAATAACATTCTAGACGACGATTAGTTTTGACAAGGCAGACCCGATCAGCTTCTCCGAAGGCGGTGAAGGGCCCATCTCTCTATCTTTGGGGGCTAGATAAATATGTGGACTTGGTTGCCAACAGGTGTGATAATTCTAGAAAAGGGAGCCAGGGGACCACTTGAGGCTCGCCCAAACCCCAGTCACTTAGTTAGTGGACATGTTTCTCAGCCTATAAAAATCTGCTCTGAAAAACAAGAGAAGATGAGAGAGACACAGCACCAGAGTCTGCCCCAGCTCACCCACAACCCGGGTTCTGACCTGGGAGTTTCTAATATTCCTCTCCAGCCACTCCCGACCTGACACATCTTCATTAGCCCAGTTATTAGAGAGGGTCTGGCACACCACACTGTGTGGTAGTTGGGTGATGAAACCCAGGCTTATTGGAAAGATGTAATCTGAGGTCCCTGTTTGTAAGGAGCCGTAGGGAGTGGGCTTGTGTGCTCATACTGTAGAGTCATGTATCTTCTTTCATTCAAAGCTGTCAGCTACATAGCTCAGACTCCAGATAGCCATCGGATTAGCTTTAATGGGCTTTTTTTTTTTTTTTTTTTTTTTTTTTTTTTTTTTTTTCCATCATTACTGAGGTACAGTTGTGACTCTATAGGCTTCTGTTAAGGATTGCTAAATTTGTCAGTCTGAACTCCAGCCACAAAAGTAGCACAATGAGGGAGGGTGTGGCACATGCTTGTTACTCTCTTGCAGAGTCCTGGCTGGTGTCACTCCCAAGTCGCAGCTTTAGAAGAGAATGTAGAGGCAGTGGCAGGCTACACAGAACCCCATTCTTACCCAAATGTCTGTTATAGACTCTTTGAGAAAGTTTTCCATAATTAAAACAAATTTAAAATCAGCAAGACTGAAAAAATGTGAAATTTAAAGTTTCTCAAATTCATTCATTGGGATGATGATGCAGTCTAGGGGTCTGGATCAGGTTTGATTTCTTTACTAGTTAAAGAATTAAAAGTCAGCAAACATCTGAAGTACAACAGATAGCACCAGAGAAATCTCATGTACCACAGTCAAAATCAGCAGTTAAAAAGGGCACTTATTGGTGGTGAGGAAGTAGACACATGCATGCAGGCACACAGAGAATAAGACTCTCTGCAAAGCAGGGACACACACATACGCATGCATGCACACACACACAAACACACACACATGAGCACACACACATGCACATATGCATAAAGTGGGGACACATGTATGAACACACACATGCACACATGCATAAAGTGGGGACACACACACATGCACACATGCACACATGCACGTGTGCACACATGCACATGGACACGTGCATGTGTGCACACCACACACACATGCATACATGCACGTGTGCACAGACACATCTGCACATGCATTAAGCAGGGGCACACACACACACACACACACACACACACGTGCACAACTCAAGAAGCCAAAGAATACATTGTCTTCTCTAGGGCTTTTACAGCCTCTGGAGCTTTCCTCCTCTGATTTAGGGTTGGTCAGTCTGAAGAGAGCTACCATGGTTGATTGGTCCTGGACTGTGTGTGGCATGCCCTGAGCAGGGTTTAAACTTGTTGAACCAGTCTATCAGCAGGAAGCTGCTGGTGGGAGACAAAAACCTGTAAGGCCTTTTAAGCTTCGAGGCTTTTGTCTCAGGTCATGAGAGTGAGGGAGAAGCAGCCATCTTGGAAATCTATTATCTTTATTACCTAGTCATGGCCCCTCTCCCTGTCTGTCTGCCTACCAGGGAATCTAGTCTCCCACTGCCATCTCCCCTCAGTTGACATGTGCTAAGTCAAGTCAAGAGTCTAAAGGTTTAAGGCCTCACTGCAGGAGCAAATATTGGTTACATTTTAAATGAAGTGAGGGATATTATACATTGCTTTGGGGGGGCGTGTCTGTTAGGACATTAGGACAAACATTAGGACAAATTCCATATGATTAACTCTTGGGGTTACAGCCAAAGAGAATACAGACCACAGCTCTGAGAGCAGTCAGTCAATGCATAGGCGCCACTGGCTGGAGAGGCCTAAAGAGCACTGCTCCCTGGGGTTCAGCTTTACACACCATCCAAACAGAAAAATATCTGACAATTCCAGGACTGTCAGGTGTGGAATGAAAATCCTTTATGGAAATATGTAGATTCCCCCTAGTGACCTGTCCTGGGAGTGAGTGTTAGTGGCCGTCTCCAAACACCTGTAATCTTGACACCTAGAATCCTGAAAAGGAAGCTTATAAATTCAAGGTCAGTCTAAACTCAAAAATTCAAGTAGAAATGCTATTCCATGCAAAGCAAAGCAGAACTGTTTTTATTTAAAGACATGGGAGCCCGTGGACCATTACTTTCAGATGTTCTTGGTGAAGCAAAGGTGACACCAGATAATTCTCTTTGGGGTAGGAGATAAATTTTACCAGTCAAGATTTAGTGAATCACCTAATTGCTTGGGTAGGGCAAAGATGCTTTCTCCCCTTGGGCCATCTGAATATCCCTTCTCCTTTGGACTTTCAGAAGGAAGTTGCTACTTCAGAGATAGACAGATCCCAGAGCAAAGTTTCTGAAGGACTTCTAACACCCCACTACACAAGACACAAAGGAAGCCATTGGCTCCATTATGTCTTACCCCCTGCCTTCTCACTATGCCAATGCATGCCCTCTGTCCCTCTAGACATTACTTTGGAGGGATGTCTGTTAATGTTAGGACAAACTCCATATGATTAAAGAACTCTTGGGGTTACAGCCATAAAGAATACAGACAACAGTCAATGTATCTAGGTAGGTTCCACTGGCTAGGGAGGCCTGAGGAGAGAACTGCTGAGGTGCTAGTACTATCTTTGTGATAGGTTTGAAGTTAAGTCACAGTGGATGAGAAAGGTAACCTCATGAGCCTGTGGCTAGGGCATGTTAACCAGCTCCCTGCATCAAAACTCACCACACAGTTCCCAGATGTGGCCACTCTGCAACTCTGGTTGGTCCTGGTCCTGCCTAAAAGACTGTGTGTCCACATTTTGGTTGGATCTCTACTTTCAACTCTGTGTTTGCCATGTTGGGTCCAGTTTCCAGCTAGGTTTTATATGGTCCTTCTGGTCTTCCTGATGACAGGCTAGAGAATGGGGCAGGGTTTGGGTCCTGCTGGTGAAGAAGAAGACATTGTAGATGGCTACCAGTGTCCAAAGGCTCCTCAGCATTTGAGAGCTACCCTAGTGAGAATTAGCCTGGTTGTCATTGTGCATGCCTGCCCATGGTTGAGAGGAAAGTGGGTATTTGATGTTCCGGTGATGGCTGATCACAATTCCCCACTATTTGAGGCAAATCCTATTGAAAAGAACAGTAACAGTAATCAGGAGTTACTTCCTGAGCCTTTGTCTAGTGTTACTATGTATACTATATGTTACATAGTATACTATATCTGTGGTATAGGGGCAGAGCCAATGATGGTGCCAAATAACCACAGGCACAAGGGACAATACCAGTCTCTCTCCACATGGCTGGGGAGATCGTTCAGTTGGTTTGCCATTTGTTGTGCAAGTATGAAGGTTTGGGTTTGATCCACAGAACCTACATTTTAAAATGTAGGCACTGTGGCTTGCAAACAAAACAGTGTATCATTGGGGCTCACTGGGCAGCCAGCTTGCCTACTTAAGAAGTTGCAAGAGACTCAGCCAAAATACAAGATGGGTAGCTCCCAATTAATAACACTCAAAGATGTTGTTTTGGCCACTACATGCACACATATGAATATGTACACACACACACACACACACACACACACACACAAACACACACACACGGTATCAATCTCTCCTTGAATAGACTTTTTGTCTGGAAGGGGCACAGTCAGTGAAGAGATGATCTGTTACTTCTTCACACTCCTTACTTTCACTTCAGCAGGACAATGACTCTAGCGTCAGTAACAGAACGGATATGAACCATATAGAGGGCTATTCCCTTCCCAGTTCTCACCGGTGTGTTTTACTGGTCTCAATGAGTTGGAAATCTGTTCCGTCCCATGAAATGGCATGCATGTGAAATGTCTGCTTGGTTGTCACCTTTTGCACAGGGTGACTGACAGAACCGGAGCTGGCAAGTGAATGCTTTTCCATATCTCTTGTTACTTGCTGGGGACAAGACAAGAAGTTTCTAGTTTCAGATTGACGTGAACAGAAAGATGAGCTTCCAAAAGGAAATGAGTCAGAGGCACAGGGTTGGGAAAATTCCTGAAGACCAACGACTGCTGATGGCCGCGGGACAGCTGGGAAGCTGTGGGTTGCTATTGGCACTGGCTTTGCCAACACCTTCCAACAGGTCCTGTTTGCATAGATTCACATCTGCTAAGCTTTGCTTCAATGTGAAAGCATCCAGGCCTCAAAATCAAAGCTGAGTCCTTTACAGTCCTTGTGTGACATCTGTTAACAGTAATTTGTCAGCTGCACCTCTGAGGGCAGGAAGGTAGCATTGCAGGTATTCCACAAGGGGGCTGCTTTTGGTTAAGCCGTCAGACACAAGAGGGCTGTTTCCTGATTTGCCCAGATTTTTTTTTTTTCTGTTTCCTTTTAAACTTTTTCTCTTAATCTCTCTCTCACATGATCCCAAAGGGACATTGTGAAAACCCAGCTTAGGGCCTTCCACTCTGCAGAGTGCCCGAGGGCTGCTTGCCTTCCCCCTTATCTACCTGTAGAAGAAGCATTTACTCAAGAATAGTTACTCTTGAAGGAAAGTTCCCCCACTAAGTGGTTTTAACTACATAGATAAAGAGGAAAGGAGACGTACTGAGCTCTCACTTTTCACAGTAGGCAAAAGTAGTTTTATTCTTTGAAAACAACTCTGCTTGAAAGGCCCCCAAGACTTTGATAAACAGCAGTGGCCATCTCTGAAACAACAGAGCAATTAATTCCAGGAAGCTTCCTGGTTCTCCTGACAATGACGCAAGTGGGCCAATGAAGGTTTGCATCCTCTGCCTGGAGAGAGAGAGTGCCTCCCACTGCCCTGGCTGCAGCCACTTTACCTTGTAAGTATTCTGTGATATGCCCACGCAGACTCTCTTTGTGACGTATGGACTTGGCAAGGGTGTTCCTCTGCCAAGGGCCATGACTTGGTCCTTACAGATACTGAGCTGCTGGGGTCACCCAAGGAAGGCAGTGGTGTCCAGCAGCCACACACTGGGCCACTGGAAGAAAAAAAGTGAGGATGAACTTCCAGAAGCAGATATTCTCAGAGCCAATGCTTGATACACGTTGTCCCTTCACCTGCTTCTCAAGTAGCTCATGGGCCTGGGATCTTGAGCTACCAGGATAAGAGGTTGAGTTTCTTTCCTGGACGTGGAACAAGTGAGAATAAGTTAGAACAAGACTCCACTGTCTTAATCACCAAATCTCCAGGGCTGAGGTCAGCAGTACTACTTCCGAGATTGTTCTGCCAGCTATTTACTCTGGGACACCCAGGGACATAACTACCCTGTAATGGATTTCTGCTCATTGTTTGAAAGTTTCTAAGAGGCTTCCCACTCCAGGTAGGATCAGCCTTAGTACAGTTTCTGAGAATCTCCCACAGGGCCTTGGGGCGGGAAGGCCAAGTACAACAGGCTGGCTGGAAAGCAGAGACCTGCTGTCCCTTGGAACAGACCCAAGATTCAGCTGCCTACGCATGTGCCCTTTCACCTGAGTATCTGGGCCCAGCCTTCTACAGAGAAGCACCAAGCAGAGATTTAGAGGAGATCTGAACACAGGTGTTGTGAAAGTGAGAGTGGTGAGCGCCCAGAGAGTCAGGTGTGAACACCGACTTCTGGTGAGCTAAACTTTTGATCGTGGGACATCTGCTTGTTGACAACAAGGTCAAGTTCCTGAGACCATCAGAGTCAGAAACAGGACAAGCTCTTGCCAATTGGGGATCATGGTAATTAAGGTTGAAGAGGTGAACCTCCAGCCTCTAGCATCCGAAAGGACCTTCTGGGGGGTTAGTGTGATACACAGGGTGCCCAGTCAGGCACCATGAAGGGAGGGTGGGTGGGCCGGGATGGGTCCTGCACAGCAGCCTGGACCAGAACTTATTAAAAGTTTACATTCTCAACTCTTTTCAGACAGAGAAATTTTTACGTGAGTTAGGGTATATATGGCCATAAAATAGTACATAAATCAAATATTTATTTATAATCACAAAGACACCTATTTAAAAAACAATTCATACACACACACACACACACACACACACACACACACTATTTCTTAAAGACAAAAGCTAACTTGAATAATAATGAGGTGTCTGTCTTTTTTACAAGAAAAATAAAATCTTGGTTGAGTATTTGACACTGTGGGACATGGAAGATCTACAGTGTTTTTCAGAGTTGATGGGGATTTTAATCTGAGAATCTGAGAGTGTCACTCTTCACAGATACTTCGTGCAAAACGCCAGAAGAATGTTCAAGGCCGTTTCAGAACTTGTTGGAAATCCTGTCCTAATTTTGACCCCAAATCCAAATCCATGGAACAGTTTTTAAAAATGAAGCTGAAACCATCAACTCAACCAGCAAGTTTTAGTAATCACCCTAACGCAGCACAGCTCAAAGACCTCATAAATTCATACCTACATGCTGTGATGGACAGGCTCTAGAATCACCAGAGGGAGACAAGACCCTGGGCATGCCTATCAGGGATCATCTAAATTAGCTTAAACGAGATGAGGAGACTCACTTTTGGTATGGTTTGTATCCTTGACTGCATATAAAAGAGAAAGTAAGCATTCATCATTTTCTGCTTCTCGACTACAGACGCCATGTGACCAGTACCCCACGATCCTGGCCCCATTCTTTACCTGCCATGCTGAATTGTATCCTCAAACCAGAATAAGCTCTTTCCTTCTTTAAGCTGCTTTGTCAGGCTTATTTCTATCACAGTTATGGGAAATGTAACTCTATGCAATCCAATGAATGAAGGCAGGAGAATATTAAGTCTTTGTTTTCTATTAATTAAACAGTCGTGTTTCTGTCAGAGCGTTAAACTACATGTGCACAGTAAAAAACAAAACAAAACAAAACAAAACAAAACAAAACAAAAAACCCTGCAATTAATAACACAACAATCTCAGGTCTAAGCAAAAGTGTTCCAGGCAGTGTCCTTGTGTACTGTGATAGTATGCACACTGCAAAGTGTACCCGCAGTCTTCAGGACCAAAGTTGCAGTAAAGTCTGCAGTGACGTCAAAAGCCAGCCCCACCAGAAACCCCTTGGATTCACTGAGCATTTGATTTTGAATTAAATTTTCATTGCTATGTGTTCAGAAATTCTATACTGCTGCCCAATTTCACAACCTGAACATTTGGTTTTGTGATCCTGCATGGGGTTGTGACCCACAGTCCAGGAATCTGGGATGGGGAAAAAATCCCTAAGGAGAACTTTGCATGTGTGTGTGAGGAGTCAGAAATGTGAGAGAGGGAAGTTGTATTCTGAGTGGTTTTGACTTCTCTCTTCTTGTTGGAGAATGAGGGGCAAATTGCCATGACTTGAATGGCTGGGTCTGGCTGGGTGATTCTCTCTGTCTGTCTCTGTCTCTGTCTCTGTCTCTCTATATATCTATATCTATATCTATATCTATATCTATATCTATATCTATATCTATATCTATATCTATATCTATATCATCTATCTATATCTATATCTATATCTATATATTTCTATATATGTGTGTGTGTATATATTTCTCTCTCTCTCTCTCTCTCTCTCTCTCTCTCTCTCTCTCTCTCTCTCTCTCTCTGTGTGTGTGTGTGTGTGCAGGCTCCCCTGGGTCTGAAGCCCTGCGATCTCAGACATGGCCAGACTCATGTGAAGAGCATAGCGCACATTCACTCAGTTCTATATCTGCTTCCCGTAGCACGTGAAAGGCTTCAGGAAAGAACTCCAGCTAGAAGAGGGACTTCAGGACTGAGGCTACATCAGAAGGACCCTATGTCTTGGAATGCAGGAAACGCAGACATTGCAGTCCAGTTGGGGAAGTATATCTGAGTAAGTGTGAAGGCATACTGCAAGGAATTCTGGGATAAGATTGAGGTAGCATTGTCTTGTCTTACTCTTCCCAGTACCTATCATGGAGAACATTGGATGTTAAGTTATTCTCTTTCTTTGAAAAACTTAAATGAAAACAGTGGATGAATGGGCTGGAGGTGTGTGAGCAGGTGAGCCATCGAGAGTATGGGAGCAGAAGAGCTGACCCTCGCACCTGCTGAGGTGGCATTGGATGGTTTAGCCAAAGGGATGCTGGAGTGTTCACCCCGGTGATGCAGATAAAAGGGAGTTTGCAGGTTGACCAGCTGAGCTTCTGCTCAGGCCCAGATCCAGGGCTTTAAGTTGGCCCACTGTAAAATGTACACCATCTGTGAACTGTATGAAAAGGCCAGTCCTGCTGATCCAAAGTGGCAGGATCTCCATGACACAAAGCAACAACAGGATAACCAGGAGGAGTTGCAGCGAGGAGCCAATATTGATGGTGTCACAGAAGCCAGCGATCTCAAACCAGACCAATGACCCATTGCAATGAACATTTGCAAGTGAAGATGTGTGGACAGAGGGATATACTGTGACACACTACAGCTTACAGGATGAGAGGTTTTCTAGGCCTTGTTTTGTTTTTTTTATTTGTTTGTGTGTTTTATTTGGGGGGGGTTGCAAGAGCAAAGGGTGGGTACAAGGGGCTAGGGAGAAGAGTGGGACTGGGATACATGTGAAACTCACAAAGAATCAATGTAAAAGTTTTAAAAGAAATGTTTGCTTTTGTCAGAATTTTTTTCCCTGTGTTTGAAGAAACCAGAAGCAGAGTTTGTACTATGAAAACAAAATCAGGTTACAAAAAGACCAATCTGAGCATCCTTAAGAAAGAGAAATGATGGAAAGAACAGCAAGACATAGAGAAGGAAAACCCAGCTGGTCCTGAGGCCCGGAATGGCTGGTAGCAGGGAAAGAACTTGAGCAGAGGGAAGCTGTAGGTGTCAATGGGGCACCCTGCACTGCAGGCCACTGGGCTGAAGAAGTCCCTGTGTAGGAACACCCCCATCTAAGCAGATTGGGTCATTTGAAGCTCAGAGATTCAATGTGCCTCCAAGCATTTAGGCAAAAGGAAGACAGTATTTATAAGAGGTTGAGCCAGATGCAGTCCTTTTGCCCCAGAGCTATTGCTGATAGAATGGTCAGGGATACTTAACTCAGGGGACCTACATGTCTGAGAACATCCCACAGAGCCACTGGACAGAAATGGGATGTGACTCAGAATCAAGAGAGTGGAGGCATGCAGACAAGGAGAAGGACAGCCCCAGTCCTTGAAGGCCACAGGAAAGGAGCTGGAAGGACGATGCATGCTGGGGGGGGGGGGGGGGGGGGGCGGCTGCACTGGTTTGGTTTTGCAATGTTCCCTGTCTTTTCTTAATTTTAAGTGGGAGTTTCACATAAGTTTCTCATGTCTAAGGTGAAGACACCGACCATTTCCGTTCATGGATTACAAGCTATGTTACATGGCCTAGTTCTGATTTTTATAACTGTTGGGGAAAGTTTATTAAAATTGTAGTTTTATTCTTCTGTACAATAAAATGTGTTTCAAAAGGTGAATCTCTCTGCCATCTATTTACCATCTACTGGTCATTTTCCCACCTACTATCTGTCCATCTGTTTCATCTATCTATCTATCTATCTATCTATCTATCTATCTATCTATCTATCTATCTAACTATCTATCTAACTATCTATCATCTATCTATCATCTCATCTATCTTATCTACCTATCATCTATCTATCTACCTATCTTCATATATCTGTCTCTGTATGTGAATAATAGATATGTAAATAATGTGTAATTGTTCATAAATGTGCCCATTCAGCATGTAGTGAGGGATAGTTTGAACCCAAGTATAAAACAATAATTTCTGGTGGTACTGTGTCAACTCCACCTAGGGACACAGGCCTACTGTTTTCAGAAGCCTGGCAGGCTGACACTCTTGCAAGGTAAGACACACTGTTTGATCCGGCTGTCTAAAAACAAGCAGATAAGCACAGATATGTGCTCCACAGGCAAACAATTGCATACAGTATCAAGTAGAGACACTGGTGTGCTTCAGATCTGGTGAGACAATGTAAGTCTGACATGGAGGGAATTCTAGAAGCTTCTGAAAAAACTGTGACCAGGCTAGTGTAGCAGCAGGCTCATAGGGGAGCAGAACTTGAGGCTAGGATTGAACATGGGTCACATGAGAGTGGCAAACGCCCCTGGTTTTGCTGCAGGTATATGCAGCAGTCACTGGAGGCAATGCTGGGCAGGCGGCAGAAGGCAGCTGGGAGGAACATTCTCCTGGGCTGTGTGTTTTTTCAGCTCTGTCTTGTTCTGGGGGTCTTCAGTACCCATCATACAGTGACTCATGCTTTTAAAGTTAACTTACTTAGTTTTAGGTTTATTTTATTAACTTATTTTTTGTTTTACAGTTAGGCATGCTCATTATAACAACTGACAATACTTAAGTATAGATGAAGAGACTCCATGAAAGAAACAGTAGTCTCTGCTGCCCTTCTGTCCCTGGTCCTCCTCTGAATGTATGGAGAGGCTCCTGGGGTCTAGGACTGAGGTGAGAGGAGAGCCTTGTATCCTCATGGTCAGTACAAGGAAGTGAGGGTGAACAAGTGAGGTCAGACAACTGCTGTATGAAAGAGAAGGGTAGGGTAGCCACCAGGAGACAGCTAGCCTAGCAGTCTCACATCTGAAGACAGAGGAGAGAAGGAACGTGATATACAGCCAGACTCAGTGACACCAAACCCACATCTAAAACTGTACAGCAACAACTAGACTTCTGTGAAGGAGGCTTGGCTTGAGTTTTAGAGATGTTTGCACAAAAACCCCTGCATTTTTTCCCACTATACTTACTTTTATTTATTTAATTTTAGTTACTGCATGCGGCTTTATTCAATCTGTTTGCATCAAGATGTGTTTTCATAGAGGAAAATCTCGCAAATTATTAAAGACTAAAATATTAGCTACATCTTGGACTGTCCATTTCCTTTTTAGTTGACTAATGTAGCTGCTAGACATTCAGATATTCAGAATTTGGGTATGAGAACTTGCAGGTGTGTGGAGTACAGGGCAGGCACACTAACATGTTAGGGCATAGCTTTGGATGGCTTGTAAGTTATAGCATAGCAATACTGTGGGTAGAATCTTTACAAGAATACCTAACAGAAAGAAATGGGAAAACTTGGTATAGTAAACAAGAGAAATTAAATATGGGGGGTGGGGGGTTGTTGAGCCTCGCCACCCAAGCTAGATTCAGGTGTTCTGAGTGTCCACGTCACAATTCACAGGGTGCCCACTTGGATCTCCAATGCTTCACCTCTGGATGCACAAACTTCTCTTCAGTATCAAGTGACAAGAGTCAAATAAAGATAAAAGCCACGCACACTGCAGAAATGAAAATCAGAGCAGAAGAAATGTCCTCACCACATCCAAGGGACCTGGAGGGCAGCAGAAGCCACAGTGACAAAGCACGTAAGCTGCAAGGGGGTCTGGGCATTTCTAACAGGATGAGCAGTGAGTACACAGCAGCTGAGTAAGAAGACAGCCTGTGAGTGTGTGTGCCTACACAATAACATGGGAAATATCCAAAGTACTGTAACAAAGGGAGACACACGTAGTCTTTGTTTCTCAGTCTGGATTCTCACTGCTGCCTTCAAACAAACAATTTAAGGCTTTCCTTTTAATTTCCAATACTATTAGACACATCTGTTGATGAATCATAGGTATGCAACTATATACTTTATACAAAAATATGTTAATCCCCTCTATTTGAGGTAAGGTTGATTTTCTTGAGAATGCATGTAATAGATTATCTAAACACACACACACACACACACACACACACACACACACACACACACTAGAGGTGGGAAGAAGAACTTAATTCAAACATAGGACCTTAGGACCTGCAGGGGGAAGAACATGACTTTTCCAGTCAAGGCTCTGGAAGCAGTGAGCATCTCAGTAACACAGATGCAAGCAGTAGGCTGTGTGGGGGCTGGCTGGTCCTCTCTCAATAGAGAAGCCAAGCTGACCAGCTTAAACTGGAAGACTGTCCCTTGACTCGCCAGCTCTCCTATGCAGTTTCCAGATGAGGAGTCACCAAGGCAGTTTCCTGTTTTAGCATCATGGAAGCGGTTTTGTTTGGGACTTTTGTCACTGTATCACAGGACAGGTGAGGAACTTCCTGTTTAAGAGCATGTCTTCATGCCTCACTGTTCCAAGCAGCGACACCAGGCACAGCACAGCGAGGCCTGGAACCTCTTCAGGGAACTTCCTTTCTTTGAGCTTGGACTTTCTTCTCAGCCCCCATGTCCCTTTGTTTCCTTTCAGTGAACTGGGGCTCAAAGGTAACACAAATGGAAGTAAAACGGCCAGTATTCAAAGAAAGGGGTTCAACTCCTGGGCAGTGGAGTTCATTGTCCCCCACTCCTCTGTTTCATCTTTATTTAGCACAGCCTACCCTGCTTCAACCCCAAGAACAAGTCTATAAGCATCAAGAGAGGCCGTGTCTGCCTCAGCTCTTGCATCCCAGTTCGGTGTGACACTGCATCCACAATTGCACACAGGATGGCTGAGCACTGCAGAAGAACCACAGTGGTGGTCCACAGAGCTTCTAGAACTCACTCTCAAACTCCAAAGCTGAACAAGATCACAGAAAGAGGGATGGTGTGTCGAATCTGATGTGGCTGAGCTAAAAGCCACTCTCTTGATGCTGTACAGCGTTCCAGCATCTCCTGACTTGCTTCCTTTTAGAGGAAAGCAGTGCCATCTCCTCATCTCAATGGTGATTTGGAGCAGGAAGAGAAATGGGGAGCTCCTGCAGGCCTGCCGGCTGTCACCTTGAATATGGTGATCGCCTTCCACCTGGCTCTGGAACAGTCTTGTCTAGGGCAGCTACAAAGTCAAGTCCCCTGGCCAACTCATCTCAAGGCCAGGATCAAGTCTGGATGCAAACATTCCTGTGGAAGAGGCTCCCTCCTGCCCAGGACTGTTATAGACACTTGGAAGGTCCTCAGGACTCGGTAGAATCTAGAATGTGAATCATGTCAGTATTTACCTCTGTGTGAGCAGCAGGGTCAGTGGTGGTCTGAGAGCATGGAGCTTAAGCATGAGTTAGATTTGTGGACGAGGATCTGATTCTGATTAAGTCAGCACAGTGGGGCAGACAGCTCTCCACAAGACTGATAGCTCCTCATGGCGTGGTTCTGGGGTGACGCCACTTCACGAGAACCTGCCTTTTCCACGGCACTTGTGGTTCAGCTCTGGTGGATGCTCTGTTTTAGTGTTATCCGAATTCTACCTCAGAGGTCAGTCAGCAGAACTGACAAGCCACGTCTCTGTGTAGAGTCGACCTATACGTTCTTTTGGTGTCTGTGTTTCGTGGGCGGTACTGGAATCTCCCCTAACTGTCATATATTTCTTATTTTGCCTTCAAAATGCAAAACAAACAACAACCAAAAAGCTATAATAAAGTGGCCCATCCCTTAACCACTTCATCACCACGGACCTCAAGCAACACAGTTTTCTTAAGAAAAGTTGTGTCCCTTGATGCCTTTTTTTTTTTTTTTTTTTTTTTTTTTTTTTTTAAAACAGCCACAACTCAAAGCTATCTGGGAAGCCCTCTTCTCCTCAGCTGCGAGGCACATTCTCAGTGTTGGAGGGTGGGGCACATGTGCACACAGCCTTCTGAAGGCTGTGTCTTTCATACAATCTCAGAGAAAATCCAATGCCTGGAGCAAGGAGCCTAAGAGGAGGAGAAAGAAAGATGCCCATAAAGGCTCAAGTGTGGCCAAGGTCAAGGCTGAACTTGAAGAAGAGTTGTCTAGGTGACTTCTGTTCCTAGGGCAGTAACAGTGTGGGGCTCAGGTTGTGAGGAGCACGGTTCCTCCCAAAAGCATCTAGGAACTTCAATAGCTTACCGCCCCTCCTGTTCCCTGTGTCCTGATTCCTCTTCCCAGGCTACCCCTGCCATCCATCGCTCACTGCCCACCAGGTCAGGCAGAACCCCACCACTTTGCAGGTGGGGCCGAACGGCTGCCAGGGCAGAGACTGATGGCATATTTATTAGCTTGTCAAAGTCTCCCCTGTTTGTGGAAGACTCCCCCAGCTAAACACAACAGTCCTCTTCCCATTGGCTGCTTCGAGGCCCCTGGTTGAGAGTCTCAGCAAAGCGCTTGATGAGGCATAAAATGATGATTAATTAATTTACTGCTCAGTTGATCATCACGCTGCGCGGTTTATGGTTTTCCCAGCGGTCAGCCCTGGCTCTGCAGTGCCCGGCCATGGCTGCCTTTGCTTTGACCTGATCTGGGAGACGCCTGGGCCGGGAAGGAGCTGGAGCTGGAGTGAAGGCTCCAGGGACCCAGGCCATGGGCGCAAGTCACGGTTGACAGAGCCCCAGCAGCTGGCCGTTAATCAAGGCATACTTGCCCTGGGAATGTGGCCAGAGTCCATGGTGCTGGAGACAGCCATTTCTTCCCTTGCCTGCTTACAGGGCTGCCTCTTGGTGAGATATCTTGGGCCTGGAGGAAGTAAAGGCTGCTCTCTGCCATGACAGGAAGTGCCAGGCACAGGGAGCAGAACAGCTGCCTTTCTTCCCTCAGTTGCACTACTGGGGCTCTGCTTGGCTCTGCTCAGAGCAGAGGTCAGGAGGAAGTTCTACCTAACATGCACAAAGCAGGAAGGACCGCAAAGAAGTCCCCAGGGGAGAGGCCAGTCCTCTTGGTCAGTCTTAACTGCAGCATTCAAGTGTCTCCAGTTGTTGGGTTTTAAGAATTCTGCAGTTTGATTTCAGTTAAAGTTCAAGTGAGAGTGCCCTTCTGCACTCCAGATGGCCACGAAGAGCGGGCTGACAGAGCAGAAGACATAACCTCGTGTGTGGAAGCGGAAGGGCTCTCCACTGACGGATGCTAGTAGACATGCCTTAGGAATAAGAGCTCTTCTGTCTCAGAATTTTACATGCACAGTGCACAGCAGTTTAATGCAGGTTGCAATGCCGGAAGGAAACTGTACAGGGTGCTGCCTTTGCATGAGATGTTTGCATTCTAGCCCCTGTTTGGCGGTGGTGCTGGAACATCACAGCAAGCATCTGGGAGATAACCCTTTGAGATAAGGGTTGGCATCCAGGGTAACTGAGATTAGTGATCTCCCTACCTTCAACCAGGATGTGTTCTCTCTTTGGGTTCAACCTCAATGCTGCCATGTATCTGGCTCTTCAGGGTTGTCAGGGTTCCCCGCTCTTGCTTCTAAGGTCTGGTAGCCAGGTTGGGGAAGCCAGGAAGCCTTGCAGGTTGGCTACTTTCCTGCTCTTACCCTCATTGCCCTATGATACCTCCTGCCCCACCCATGTGCAGCCCTTACAGTCTACCTCACACAGTAAAGAGGAAGCTCCAGGTGAACTTCAATCTAAGATGGCCCAGCTGTTAGACTGGAGTTGTACACAGAACTTTTGCACTACTGCTTTCTCAGAGGACATGCAACTTGCCCAGTTGGTGCCTGTGGACAGACAGCCATTATGAACCAGTCAGGGGCCAGGGGATGTCAGACTCCAGGGATAGTGGTCTGCTCAGAAAGAGATGGATTTAGGCAGAGAAGGTAGCTCAGCTGAAGCAAGGAGTTAAGGACCTTCTCAGCATTGTTGCTTGCTTGCTGTGGTCCGTGGGGGCCAGGTGTTCTAAGCATCTTTCAGGGTGTGTGTGTGTGTGGGGGGGGGGGTGTGATGTGTGTGTGTGTGTGTGTGTGTGTGTGTGTGTTGAAGAGCAGGGTCTGGGAGTCTACCTGCAGGCTTCTGTCTTGGAGTCCAGGAAGAATCATGGAACCATTCCATGAATCTGTCCATGGCCCTGGGTTCTGAAAGTGGAATGGAGCAGAACAAGGGTCAGACTGAGGTGTGGGTGTTGGTCCGACAGTCCAGACTCTTTTGTGACATGGTCCCTGGTCTGATCTCTGCCATCCAACTCGCTCCTCTGAAATGGCAGAGATCAGAAGGACCTTGACGTGAGGAGGACCACAGGTTGTACCTGTATATAGGCCCCATGATATCAATGTACTTGTATATAGACCCTGTGACATCAATGGATAAAGCACGTGAAGACCACTAGAGACACACTCCATCCATAGCAGAAATCCTCTTGTTGGGGTTTTCCTTAGAAAAGGAGTTTCTGGGCTAGGATGGGAGCGTGCCAGATGAATTCCATGCATGTACTCTTTCTACAGAAGCTCCACGACAGCTCCAGAACAAGGGTCGCATCTCTTCACCTTTAGACCCCAATGGGGTAGCACTGTTGTTTCAGTCTCTGCTGTTAGCTTGCCAACATCCTCATAAGGGCAGAGCTGAAGAGTGGAAGCCCTGTCCTGGTGAGGCAGGTCCCAACTGTACCACTCTTGGGAGACTCTCCACCATCAAGGTGCAGAGAATTTTTTTTGTGTTTTGCATTAGAAAGTAACACCCTTGTAGTGGATTCTCTGAAATCACCTTATTGCCTCCTCTAATGATCTGCTCAAACCTGGACTTAAATCTTGCAGATCTTGTTACTACCAACCTGAAAGGATCCCTTTGTGTCTGAAGTACCTCATCCAAGAGGTTATGTGCTGTGGGCTCACTGTAAAGAGGTGTGGTGTAGTCTAACTGTAAAGAGGTGTGGTCTAACTGTAAAGTGGTGTGGGTTCACTGTAAAGAGCTATGTTTGATTCTGGACATGTGTGATGTTTTTAGAGATGAAAACTGCTGCAACAGAGGCAAACCACTACAGAAATCACAGACAACCAAAATGTAGAGTCATGGAGCCCAGCAGACACATCTATAAAGCACTCCTTCACCTAAGGCTGAGGGAATAATGTGGAAGAGAGGCTGGAAAGATTGTAAGAGCCAGAGAGAGGATCAGGGAGCCCAACATCGTGTCTCCTAGAAATGTCAGAAGGTGCTCCCATAAAATGATTGCCTCACCATCATCTGAAGAGGAACTATACCAACGGACATGCCAAACTGGCCAGAGAGAAGCCCACAAGGCCTCAACCCCATACAAAAAAACTATAGGCAACCCAAAAAAGCTGGGAACGGGAGGGTGGTCTTCCCCAGGGAAGAGCACGTGAATTGGTTTTCCAGTGCAAAACAGTCCTAAAAACACACACACACACAGAGGCAGCATTATATATTCTGAAAGGCTCTATTTTAAAATATGCATATATATGTACTTGCAAAAACAATTAGTTAAAAACAAAAAGAAGCCATGAGTTTGAAAGAGAAGAGAGAGGGGTATGTGGTAAGGTTTGAAGGGAGGAGAAGAAGGGAGAAGTGTTATAATTAAATTATAAACTAAAAAAAAAAAAGACTCCCTTAGTGTATTAGCACACATGTGTTTTTGTAGCCTTTGGAAGACTGAAGCAGAGGATTGCTACAACTCTGAGGGTAGCCCGGGATATATGGTGAGTTTCACGGCATCCTAACCTCATCCTGGGAAGGGCAGCCTCTGCTAATAGAAGATGAAAAGGCTCATGTTTCGAACACAGTTTAGGAATCCCACGTGATTCACAGTTTCATGAGAATTTCTTTCCTACTGACTGCCAGCCCCTTATCCAGGATGTTAAAAACTAACAATCACCAAACCACAGCTCTGCCAGCCAAGGCCATGCCGACTTTTAAGTCAGCATTGTTGTTTTTGTAAATGAATCTTGGGCTGAGTTGGTGACATGCTTGTAGCACAAGGACAGGAGTTAGGATTCCCAGACTTACCTAAAGACCAGCATGGCAGGCTGTCGGTCACTCTAGTACTTGGGAAGTAGAGAAAAGGGTGACACACATCAGTCTAGCCCAAGTGGTAAGCTTTGTGATTAAACTGAGAGACTCTGTCTCAACATGTAACATGGAATGTAATTGAGGAACACATGTTATGAATTTATGTTTACACACACATGCATACCCCAACACATGTAAACATGCACACACATGTGCACTATACCATACACACATGTACTGAAGCATGTACCTTGAGTATTTCTCGCCTCTTGGATATCTCCAAGTCTTTCTGTCATTTCTAAAGCTCGTGGTCCTCCTTTCTCCTCCCAATGTCGGCAGCAAGGCTATGACGCCAAGTCATGCACTCCCTGAATCACTAAAGACTGTCTCTTTTCCTCTACTGCCACTTCGAATTATGGGCACAAAGTTGCAGGTCTCTTCCCCCGGTGATGTGGAAGCCTCAGGACAGAATGCCACTTCTTAGAATGAATGCTGAGTAGCCACACAGGGAGAAGGTGGTGGAAGTGACTGAGATGTAGTCTTCAAAGATGAAACCATGACACCGGAAATAGGTCATTGGACAGGGAAGCTTAATGGTCAGACTTTAGTGGTCTGGTCTGGGCACTCCTGCTGTTGTAGGAAGGTCTGGGTGGGATGGATAAAGGCCTCGAGGACTTGTGCAGGCTTGTATCTCAGGGTGAAGAGATGTTTACATCCTATCTGCCTGGCTTCTGGGAGCTCTAAGGGAGGTGTGCTCTGCCACGTATAGAGCAACTGTGGCCTTTAAGGACTTGTTCCTCCTGACCGAAACATGGACGTACCCATCTTCCCCTTGAGTTACCCTACGTATGGGGCAAGGGATGTTATTCAAAAGGCAAACACAAAGGCCTTCCTTTCAAAATGAAGCCATACAATGAATCGATAGCGTATCACGGGACACAGAGTTGCAGTGCGCACGACGTAGACATGCGTGCGGTGACTGAGCAGAGTCACTGGTTTCACATTGTGTTTTCGGCAACCTCAGCTACGAGCCGCTCCCTGCATCACAACCACAGCCTCCACTTCAGATGGCATCAAGACCTTACCAGGTGCAGAGTGGTCAGAAGATATCAGTGTCTCCTTGGGCAGAACACTAAGCACCTGGTATGGAAGGAGTGTGTAGGTGAGCTAGGGTGATAACAAGGTTGTGTGGAGGCACAGATCATGTCAAAGAGGACCTGTGATTATGTCACACCTGTTGTGACACTGTCTGCTCTCTTGGGGTCCTTGGAGAAGACCAGTAGCTCCTGTGACCTGTGTCGATCCAACCACCTTTAGCTTGAGATGACATTTGAAGTAAATTGGCTGGCAGTGTCTTCTCTACCTTATAGAGATCAGAAGTCTTTCCTGCTGCTGTTGATGCAGACTTTAGTGTGCCAGTGGAGAAAATGGCCTCAGTGTCTCATCAGAGCCAATGAAAAACAAAAGCACAAGGTGTGGTAGACACTGGGCCTGCACCCCCCCCTTAACCAGGAGTATTGACTGGCAACTGGTGTCAGTGTCTAAAATGATACAGAGTTTTACTTTGTTCATGGGTCTATGAAGCAGTCCACTAGCTCTTCCTGGGCAGGAGAACTGTGTTTTCTTTAGTGATAAACAAAGCAGCCAGTCTGAATCTGCAGCGGTCAGGGAGGCATCTCTGGTTACACACACTGAAGCCACTTGAGCCAGAGTGTATTCAGACAGCTCCAAAGAATACAGATGGCTCTTCACACAAGGGTGCATCCCATCCATTCGCAAAGAGATGGGATAATCAGTTAATGACTGGCATTCAGATTCAGGACCGGTACTCTACACATGAAATGATTGCTGCAAACATCACAAGCAACATTTTGAGGCCCCTGCACTTGAACTCTGTCATGTGTACCCCATTTCACATAAATGGAAAAGTAGCTTCCTTACTGTGTGTTTCAGAAAGGTCTTTGGACTAGGACTCCAGAAGACAGGGCTCTAAATGATAACCATGGTCCAAGAGGGGCCCAATGATGCATGTCTCAACCTGAAAGTGCCTTTTGGGAAAGGCTATCTGTGCTCCATCTACCTTTTCCTGGGTCTTGGGATAGTTAACTTAACTCACGAGGCTCATTTTAAGGTGAGCTAGGGTAACTTGTAGAAATTTCTCCATCTATCTTAGATTCACCTTCAGGTCTGCTTCAGGATAAGGATACCTGCAGGTAGGGTTACCTCCTGCTCCTGAACTCTGCTTCATGGCACCAGAAGGAGACAGCTGTCATCACCCTCTGCCCTCTCTCCTCTGAGTAGCCTTCTTCTGATGTCTTCTAAGCAGTGGCAGAGTTGAGACACCATCACTCCACCACAGACACCTTGCTGTTTTTGTATCTTTATCTCTGACAGGGAATTATGACCTTGAAGCAAAGCCATGGCCAGAGGCTTGGGAGTATGAGATCCCAGACCAAATCAGTCAGCTTCCCCTGACACTTGACTGTCACATGCTTCCTGTTGGCCTGTGTCTTTAAGCTGCTTCAGACACACCACAACTAGCCAGTCACTGTCCTACGTATGTTGAATTCTGGTCACCATTGGACTCCTCAGTGCAATGGAGAGAAGATGGCTTTTTGTAGTTTTAGTGTCCTCTGTGTGGTGGATATGTGCAGGTATTCATCACCTTTGATCGCTCCCTAATTACAGGTGATGGCCAGTGAAGTTATCTGCTTGATAAAAACATTGAGCTTCATTCTATCCCTCCACTGGAAATTGTTTAAGTAGGGGACTCAGAGCTTGAGGTCTTTAAATGACTCTACACACATGAGGCTCTTGACCATAGGACAAGCTTCTGGTTCTTGTTCACTGCAATGAGTAAATCCATCAATCTCAGGCTTCCATCCCTCCATGCTGAATGCTAAAAGGGAACCTTGCTCAAGATGGAGACAATTTTTTTCATCAGAAGGCTTGGGAAAATCATCTCACAGTGTGGAACAACCTGGCAGTGGGAAACTGCCATTTTTGTTCCTAGGCAGGTTTGTGCTTGACGTGTGTGGCTTTGCCGATCCCACTGTCAACATGGAGCAATTACCCTCGAGAGAGGAGATTGCTTCTTGCTTCTCAAGTCATGGTGTGTTGCCATCAATCAAAAGCTTACTTGATCAGACTTCAATGGTGTCCCCAGACTTAGGTTCAAACACTCACTACAGCTGAGCAATGGGGGCCACCCAGAAAAGAGGGGATTGGAAAACAACAAATCATTATGAATCTAACTCTGAGGACCTTGGATAGGGTAGGAGTTCACCTGTGGCTTTGAGTCTTTACCTCTCTTCTTGGTAAAAGAACAAGAGTGACTAGCTGGGGACAGAAATCAATAAGCAGAGAGGAAAAGCACAAGTGTGTTACAGATGGAGCCTGTCTCCATCTCCAGGAGTATCATGGTGCCTAGAAAGGGGCAGAGGAGCCCAGTTGTAGGCTTCAATGTCCCATGAACAGTTCTGTTGGGTCAGTCTCTTGTAGTGTCGGACAAGAGAATTGTGTTGTGTGAGCTCTGAGGACTTAGAACTACTTGGGTCTCAGCTTTTTAACATAATCATCCCTGAGTTAGAAGGGGACTTGGTTAGCAGGTTACTTCTAATTAGGGACCTATCTACCAGGTGCTCAGAATGACCAGGGTGTGAAACACACCATGTTAAATTAAATAAAGAAACACTCTAACTCAGTTCCGGTCCTTGTACATGCAATGGCTGCACACACATCCTGTAGGCATGGTTTTGTTTCTTTGTATCTCAGGGATTCTCAGAGTACTGACTCAGTGGTTTATTGTGAGAATCAAGTGATGTTAGCAGAGGTCGAGGGTTTGGCTACATGTACAGAGCAGAACATAAGCCCAGGTAGCCCACAGGTAGCCTGATCCTCCTTTGGTTATCAACTGTGTCTTTTAACTGGACTTTGGATTCCATTTACTGAGATCTGACCTTGTTCTGTATGGAGAAACCAGAGCCTAGGGCCTAGAAAGCCACACGTGTTCACACTGGATGACAGGTGTCACTCGTAGAAAAACTAGCTTCACCACAGTTTGTGTTCAAGGTGAATTTTGCACAACCTGTGGAGGGAAAAAAAAATCCTACAATCTCAGTGAGAAGTGGCAGTGATTAAGCAAACAGACCCCAGATGAGTCACCTGCACCATAGGCTCAGTCTGCACACGCATCTCTGCATCTCTGGGAGACCTGGAGGAGCAGGTGTGGAGAGGCCCCCTCCAGCCGCCTTCTGCACCTCCACAGAGCCTGGCTATGCTGCTCACAGTCACTTGGATGCCTTCTAACTATGTTTCCTTCCGGCTGGCACAGGACTGACTGGAGCAGACAGGGCACTGCAGGGAGGGAAGGAGGCTGGCTTCTGAAACCTTATGGCCAGCTTTGCTTTCCAAAAGATTTACATTCTTGTTCAACAAGCACATAAACACCCGGTTTGCCTTGTGTTTGTGATTATGGCTGGAATTCGGGTGGCGGAGCTTGCATCCTGCCAGCGGATTCCCACTGGGTAGGTGTGTGTGTGTGTGTATAAAAGGCTTCTCACCAAGATGCTTGCCAATGCAGACCCCATCAAAGCAGAGTTTGTGGTAAGTCTGTAGAAGTTCCTGGTAATCATTTGCCCTGTTCTAGGATTTACTTCTTAAGTTCTGAGTAGCCTTTGAGGTAAGGAACTAAAGCAGTTGAGATGGGTATATATAGTCTCAGCTCTGAGCAAGAAAAGGACAGAGGAGAAAACTTATAAGGGCAGAAGGAGCCACTCCTTGTCCTAATGTCCTGAGACACATGGAACATCTGCTTTCAGCATCTGTGCTGCCTGTCTGACCGCATAGATACCCTCAGTTCCCTCCTTGTGATCTGCCTCCCCATTCATTCCTCTGCAATAAGAACCTAGGAGGGGAACGGGTTGCACCTTCAAAGCTTCATGTCCCCTTTAATATGCTGTGTGGTCCTTCAAAGTGTGCCAGTGTTTCTCTTTCATCAGAGGAGTCACCAAACACACAGCACAAGACAACTGAAAGATTTCACTCTGGCCCCTGCAGTGGAGCAGCCTCTGAATCAGGTCAGAGGCAAGAAGGTGGGCTGAGGACGCTGACACCTAGCATTTTGACTGTAGGTGCCTCCAAAGAAGCCGCAGCAGAGTTGAGGCCAGGACCTCCCTCAGAGACCGCTAGAGTTATGGACATGCTGTTTTAATGAAACTTACTTGCTCACTTACTGCCTGAGGTGGAATGGGCTTCATGGACTCCACCTGGGTCTGTTATTTGTGGTGTGTTTGGCATTCTTAGGTAGGCATGGGAGGAGCTGGGGTTTTTGAAAACTAGACCCTGTCACACCAGTTATTCTTGTTGTTAAATAAAGCACTTCAACTAAATACCAGGGAGGGAATGTTTGCTGTCAGTGCATACATGGTACAAAATACCGGTGTAAGTAACAGGGAAGGGAGTTATTTTAAATCAAGAAGCCCAAGCAGGCTTCATCAACATTTTATAAAGATGTCATTTACATATTCTGCATACAATCCGCAAGATTAAACCTGTCTTCCAGGGCACTACTACTCTCCTGGTGCTTGGCAGATGTTTTAATGACTGACTAGAAAGAAAACCCAGAAATCTTAGATGCTTTATAGAGAGCGCCCCTGCCTCCTACATTGCTAGGGAGATTTGAGGCTGAAGAAATATTCCTATTTTAAATTTATATAGTTTATATCCTTTATCATTTATTTTTCTTTTTGAGACAGAGTCTTCCTACACAGCCCCAGGCTGGCTTGGAATTCACAGATATCCACCTGCCTCAGCCTCCCACATGCTGGTGAGAAAAGTTGTGTGCCACTATGCCCAGCTCATTACGGACTTGCTTTTTATGAATCAGACAAGTGCCCTGCCTGGGTAGAGTGAGAGTCCAATGCTGTGTTTAGGACTCTGGGATTCTCTTTGAGCATTTTGAAACATAGTTGCCGCATCTGTCTGGAAACATAGTTGCCAGGTCTGTCTGGAAACATAGTTGCCACATCTGTACTTCGTACAGCTCTCCTGCAAAGAAGCTGCTAACCTGTAGACCTCTGGTACTTCAGTGTCACTTTCTTGGTAATTAAATGTATATCCTTTGCTGTGAGAGGTTAGGATGCATAGAGAGCATCCTGGCAGAGTAACTGACAGGGATGGTGGAAAAGAGGGGAGCATACACATGGCAGGCCAGTCACTGCATCTGAGACACTAGTTCAAATGTTAAAGGCAACTGTCTTCCAGTACTATCTGACATGTCTAATTAAGGATGGATCTGTTTAGCTTCCCTAGTAAAATCATGAAGGAAGAGGAAAATAACTAGGTCAACTTGAGATGGTGACATGTTTGGTCTCTCATGGCCCAACAATTTAGGATAATTTCCATTATTCCTGTTTGTGTGATTTTAGCATAAGTCCTTTGAAATCACATGAAGTCGGCTAGTCAGAGTGGAAGTTAAGAATGGCCTGACATGGAGCTTGTCCATTATGAGAGGAATCGCAGGGGGTTGGGGGAGGTTTCATCCAAGTGTTCATGTTTCCTCCCGTTTATTCTGCAGCTATGGTGTCATGTGTGATTATATTTTATGAGACAATAATTACCAGCAGAACAGCGTCTCTAAGCATGCACAGGTGAGCTCAACACTGAGGTAAATGTATTTGGGTCTGTTAATGAGCTCCACTCTCTCTCTGGCTTGATTGGCTCCTAGCTTGACTGCCTAGTGTGGACTTGGAAGAGCCATTCTCCTCATCGGGCCTTGCCATAGCCAGCACCATCCTTAGATTCTCTGCTCAGCAGAAGGGTGATACCGATCCTAAAGCACTAAGTGCTTTGCCAAGCCATGCACCTGCTAAAGGGCAGAACTTGAAAGGGGCGTGTCTTCTGCTATGACTTTTGGTGGCTTCTGTAGTAAAAGGGAAGGGCAGATGCTGACAGTCACAGAGGCTGAAACAACTTCCCCGAAACAGACCAGACAGAAAGCCAGTCTATCCAGGCAGGTGCTGGTTCTTCTTGACCCCAGAATTCAAATTGGTACCTGCAGACTGTGTTTTCCCTACCATCAACCTACAGAGTTTCCCATGTGCCAGCTCTTGTCTTAGGTGCTGTGACAGCTGTGTGACAAAGGAGAAGGTGTCACACTTGGTCCTGTCCCTGAGAATCTCATGTGCCTGCCTTCTGATGACACAGTCACAGGGGGATGTCCTCACCTATGAGAAGCACAGAGCAGGTTTATCTATTCTGAGAGGCAATGGTGCTTGTATATGCACAACTATAGTTGGGCTTACTTTCAGCACTCACTCTGATGGATAAAAACCAAATTGAATTAGGTTGTTCAACTTAATAACTCTCAAGTGACATATATAGTTTACATAAAGGAGAAAATGTGGACACCACAGAGGTGACTTGGGAGTACCACAAGAGGTAGCTTCCTGGTAGGAGGTGGAGGCTGCTGCCCCCCTGGGTGGCCTCTTATACTGAGAGTTTGAGTCCAGTCCTACACAGCTAGTGTGTGGTCAGTTGTATCCTTCAAGAATTTCCTAGCTGTGTCTCATGGAAAGGACTCCAGTGACACTTGGTGGCTTAATTGGAACAACACCTGTGACTTAGTCCTGATCTGTTCTTAATTGAACTAGGACATTTGTTTCTGATCTTCATGAGAACTTGTTTCCCATGCATAATCACTACTACAGACACACACACACCCCAAGTGACTTTTAATTCTTGGGATGAGAAAGAAAGTGTTTCCTGAGACCCAGGAACCAGAGGAAGTTGTTGTGGTGTCCTGGCTGTCACTTGTGCCCTGCAGGCTTCTCTGGTGCAGGTTCACCTTTCAGGGTACTCCACAGGATCATGCTGTGAGCTTCTTCCGGCCTGATCTGCTTCCAAGTTTGTATTTACTCTTTGCTAGGTGTCATCTGCAGGCTCAAGCCACTGATGAGGAGTACTTTTTGCTGTTACCCATCCAGCATCGTCTATGTCTTATGTGAAATTCTCATCTCTCATTTTCCCCATGTGACATGGCGATCATACTGTGCTAACTGGGACCATCATCATCATGCAGGCTGGCTCTGCCTCCAACGACCAAATTCTGTGGTTATGACTATAGCCCATCCACCATTTCTTATCCCAGGTCATCCTTCCAGGTGCATGTGGCTCTTTTTCTTTCCTGGGTTTTTTTTTTCCTTGCTCAGCATAGCTGGCCATTCAGCAGCCAAGGACTCCTTTCAGACCACACAAAACTAGAGTTTTGAGGCAGTTTAGAAATCTTGTCTCAAACTGAACTGCCAACCAGACACCATCCATAGGACTGACTTAGGTCCTCTGCACATAGGTAACAGCTGTGTAGCTTGGTCTGCAGAAGGAACAAGGACTATCTCTGACTATGTTGCCTCTGGGGCTCTTTCCCTCTACGGGGCTGCCTCTTCTAGCTTCCATAGGCGAAGATGTGCCTAGTCTTCTGCAAGTTGACATGCCCAGGCTATTTGATATCCATGGGAAGCCTCCCCTTTTCTGAAGAGAAAGAGACTAGTCATGGATGGGGAGATGGAGGAAAAGGGAAAAAACTAGGAGAAGAAGGAGGGGAAAATGCCAGGATGCAAAGTTAATTAATTAATTAAAAATAATAAAATTGGTATTGGTGGTATCAGTTTTACCTATTCCATTCTCCTTTTATAAGTGTCCTGTGAAAACATCCAGAGGCTACATGACACTCATCACACCATTATGAAGAGTAATAAACTATGTGTTATCTTTGCCACCCTCTGGTTGGCTCACCTTTTGTCCCCACAGACCCTCATGCATTTGCTCAGAGCAGGTATTCAAAGTTAGTTGCCAGAAGGAATATTTAAACTTCCTGCCAGACCAGTTTGCTCTCATTCGATCCACAAGAAGTGAAAAGATCCTCACTATGCAGAGGGATGGAATGCACAGTAATAAGCATTCCCTGGGAACTTCCCAGAATCCTCCTGGAGAAAACTGTTCAGTTCTGGAGATACCTGGTGTAACATGGGAACCTAGAGCCAGCCATGGTGATATCTGTACCTCTCTGTGGGTGACACCCATATTCAATAGAGACAAGCACATATATAAATAGAGTCCACCCACCTCAGGGAGTTTCTTGGTCCTTGGGTTAGCATTTGAGCACACGCTCACATTCTAGCAGGGAGATATGGAAGACAGTTACCACCTAACTTAGAGCATAAGTAGTTTTGCTCTGGAAAGATTCCAGAAATCTGTTATAGTAGACATACCCAGCACACAGGGCTATGGGACAAGGATGAGCCAAGAGGAAGAAGAGCAGTGCACAAGGCCCTGTGAAGAGTGTTGAGCTGTGCATGTTGTGAGTGGCAAGCATTCGAGACTGTAGCACAAGATGTTCTAGATGATTAAGAGCTGTTTCCAGGAGATTGCCACAGTTAAGATTCCAGCCATTCTAGTTTCATTTCTGTTGCTGTGACAAAATATGACATGTGATGGTTTGTATATGCTCAGCCCAGGGAGTGGCACTATTAGGTGTGGCCCTGTTGGAGTAGGTGTGTCACTGTGGGTATGGGCTCTAAGACCCTCAACCTAGTTGCCTCAAAGCCAGTATTCTCCTGGCAGCCTTCAGATGAAGATGGAGAACTCTCAGCTCCTCTTGCACCATGCCTGCCTGGATGCTGCCATGCTCCCACCTTGATGATAATGAACTGAACCTCTGATCCTGTAAGCCAGTCTCAATTAAATGTTGTCCTTATAAAGTTGCCTTGGTCATGGTGTCTGCTCACAGCAATAAAACACTAAGACATAACACAAATCAACTTAGTGGAGAAAAGGGTTTATATGAGTTTATAATTCTAGAATGCAGTCCGTCATTGTGGGGAAGCCAAGGTAGGAACATCAAGCAGCTAGTCACACCACATCTACCATCAAGAGCAAAGAGAAATGGATATGTGCATGCTCCCTTGCTTCTGCTCATCTCAATTTCCCCTCTATTGTACAGTTCAGGACCCGCTTCCTAGGAAATAGTGCTGCCCACAGTGGGCCAGGTCTTCTTACATTAACTGAAATAATCCTTCACAAACAAGTCCACAGTCCAACCCAAATGCAGGAAATCCCTCTCTGAGGGTCTCTTCCCAGGCAACTTTAGATGGTGTTGCACTGGCAAAGGCATCCATTTCACCCCATCACTCAAAATAGTATCATACAACATGAAGTGTGTAAACCATGAAACTCCAGCCTCATTGCTCTTCTGCAGTTTACTAAGATCCAGCTATGCCTTAAATGCCAAGACAGGGACAGTAGTCCTTTCTTCCCTGTGACATCTTAGGTCCTAGTCAATCACCCTTATAGAGAAGGGCTCTGGGTTAGTTACTTACCTGCTGCATATACTCAAGGGGTCTCTGAGGATGGGAATTTAGTTCTCAAGGACTCTCACCAACCAATGTATCAGCTAAAATATTAGCTCCTGACGTGACAGATGCAGATTAAGGTCCAGCTACTGTTTACTGTTTGTGGACTAAGTTCCAGCTACTGTCCTGATCGTTTGTCCTTGATTTTCCCAGTTCTTGGGCTGGCTTAGAGCTAGTCCTCAGTTGCCACATTCAGACAATTTATTTGCTCGTAATTGGTCAACTGTTCCTTCTTAGGAGGGATGGGCCTGCCTTGGGCAGAGGGTGATGACTAAGTAGGGTAAGTGATCCACAGGGGGTTTCCTTTCTAAAACTTTCTGCATCCTTCAACCACCACAGCCAACAGCTGCCACATCACTTTAGAGTGGCCCTTGCCCCTCAACTAAACCTTCAGCTCAGTCATTCATGCAAAAATACTTTGCTCTGGTATAACCACAGACGACTTCATTGGGAGCACATGCTATGTATCATATGAGGTTGATAAGAAAGTTTGAATTTTTTCCACTGTGTCATCTTTTTTCTTTTTTAGATGATGTTTTACTTCATAACCTAGGCTTGTTAGAGCTGTACCAGGTTGGTCTGGACCTCGGGACAATCCTCCTACTTCAGACCCCCACATGGTGGGTAGAAACCACCACACCTTGGCCTTTCACTTGTATTTTTAAAGGATATAGTCATCTCAATTCAGGGTTTTATTCCTGGTCATGGCAAGAAGCATTTTTTTTCTTTTTGGACTTCTGAAATCTGCTGTCCTGGTCAAATCCTCCAGAAATACACTTCGGGGTAAGGGCTTGTCCTTGGCACCTGTCACAGAATGCTGTTGCAGAGGGTGGCAAGGAAGGTGGGAGGCAGTGAGGGGGTGTGTTCAAAAAGCTTCGCCCCTCCTGTAGGTCTGTGGAGACACATGGTACTTCCCAGGTTCTACCAACACAGGTGAGGGAGCTGGGCTTCCTGCCTCATCTTAATGTGCTGATGCCTTCCCAGGCTGGAGTCACTTGGACAAAGGGGCCAAAAAAAAGGAATTCCTCAAAGAGTGATTCAGATGTCCTCAATCAAGGGAACTGTAGGCTTAGAAGTTTTTAAAATTTATTTTTGATAAGGGTTTTTAAAACTCTAAGCCTACAGGAGGTGCCTCTATTTTCTTTAGAGGCTCAGTTATGTCCTGTGAAGTTTTTCTAAAATCTGTCTTATGAGAAGATGTTTTTTACTAAAACAGACGTACAAGAAGATGTTTTATTAAGAACAGACATATAATGTTTTTTTGGAGACAGCCTAAGGCATATGATGTTTTGCTAAAGTGGATACTTAAGAAATCACGTGATGTTTAAAAAAAGATATAAATATAGCCCAACAGACAATAGACAAGGCTGGATGGTATTGGTATGCTTTGCCATTCTTTACTGAGGCTAGTTTTTGCTGACAACACTAGGTGATACAGGTACACCTTAACATTCCTTGTTGGTCATCATTTGCCCTGACTTCATAGAAAAACATACAACCAAACCAAAAAACAAAACAAAACAAAAACCTAAAAAACAAAAAAACCCAACAAAACCAAAAAAACTATTAGTGGCATTCCAGGGATTTTTGCCACTTCGGCAGACTCGGGCCAATCACAAAGCCTGACAGTTACCTGTAGATCAACCTGCCGTTGCTGGTTCATAAATGATGCTTACAAATAGATTGTGCTGCTACTACCATTCATATAAACTAAACTACTGACATCACAGATCAAATCTACTTCAGAAGACATTTCTAAACAGGTCCACATCCTGCTTTGCTCGAATAACATTTCCTTTCCACTGCCTTTGATGGGAAGTGGGCTAAAAGAGACACCAAAACATTTAAAAATCCTTATTAAAAACAAATTAAAAAAAATCTAAGCTTATAGGGAAGATGCCAAGTATATCAATAATGCTGTGGGCATGTATCTATTTCTCTGGAAGACTTTGGAAGGAGTGAGTGAGTGAATATCATTTTAAACATCATTGTGATTTTATCCAGAGAAAATTCAGCGTTCATCCTGCAGCCTTGAGTTTTAAAAGCTTCTTTTGTTGAGAATGGGGTTATCACCCAGCAAAGCCATTAATTCATGCAGCTGATACATCTTGGTTGATAAATGGACATTTCCTATGCTATGGAAAGTGTTTTATTTTTGTGATTTTTGCTATGATGATAAATGTTTCTTGAAGCATTTTTCAAAATGAGATTGGCTAGCATACTCATGAAAAAAAGATAATTTGTTCTTCTTTGATCATAAAATGCATACAGGAAAATATACAACTGTGCTAAAAACCTGGGAATACACTGTGCTAATATCTTTGTGTGTGCTGAGTCAGTATGAGCAGGAAATCCTGTTACTGTCTTTGTTTCATAGCCAATTGTTTTGGGCTCTTAGCAGTTGTTTTCAAGTTGAAAGAAGCTTGTGGCAGAGGAAGAGAGGGACCAGTTAAACCGTTTAGCCCCCAATTCAAGTACATGCTTTCAACTACAAAATGCTATTTGGAGGAGAGAGGCCTCGATAGAGAAGACATCTGGGGAAGAAGATAGAGAAAGGGGATAAGATTGGGGCAGATTGGAAGGACCCAGCCCAGTGTTTCTTTGAGAGAATCTGCCCAAAGAGAGCCTGGCTCTCTATACTACACATCTACCTCTGGTCTCAATGGTGGTAAAATTCCTTCCATTGTTTAAGAATGAGAACAGATACTTCATCACCTCACAGCTACACTTAATCTTCTTCATATCTATCTCTATCTATCTATCTATCTATCTATCTATCTATCTATCTATACATATACATGTACTTCTACATTTACTTTTAAAAGTAGTTTCTTAACATCACATGAAGGGAAGCTCATCAGCATTAGAAAGATTAATTAGATCAAGTCTTCAGGAAAATAAATGATCTCTTGTTCAAATGTTAGAACTTTGAGAATGTGGGCTAGCCAAGTCAGTGAGCTCATAGTCCTGGGCCATGCCCTTCAGGGAGCAGATCCTGGACAACTAAGCAGCTGCCACTTCTCAACTGATCAGCTTCCCATCGGTATCATTGGGATTTATGGTAATGAACAGTATTCAGCGGACACTTTATACTAAACATGGAGGATTCCTTTCAGTGCGTACCTGAAATGTGACCATTAAAGCTAAATACACCCATGCTTGCCATTGATACTTTTTCATGCATGGCATAAAAAACAAATGATTTCTCAACTTGCCACTCATACACAGAATTGTCTAAAGACTCAGCAGACTTTTCTTCCCAGTAGTGATGCCATTCTGAAAACAGTTACACTCACACAGTAATTTATAGAAGAAAAATGCTTGTACCTAAACTACACGCGCGCGCGCACACACACACACACACACACACACACACACACACACACCTCTACTCATCACTGTTTTATATATGGAAAGTGTAAGATGACAAATACTTACAAAATTGATTTTACAATCTTCACATTTTGAGAAACCCAACGAAGGTTCCAGAGAAATCCTTCAACAGCTAAGAACACTGGCTGCTTTTGCAAAGAACCAGGGTTCAGTTTCTAGAACCCACATGGTAGCCTACAGCCTCCTGTTACTCCAGCTACAAAGGATCCAAAGCCCTTTTCTGGCCTTCGTGGGAACTGGGTGTATACTCAGCACACACACACATATGTGCAGACAAGCACTGATACACATCTCCCTACGCTTCTCTCTAGACAGTCTCCCAGCTCTACTCAAGAGTAGATTATGTCACCTACCAACTACCAATCATGATAGTCTGCAGAAAGAAGTATCTGAAGAAGGTCGCAGAAAAGAAAAACAAGACAAAACAAAAGAAAACAAGGCCAAGGAACGTGTTTAAAAGCTGTGCCTGCAGCACACACAGCAAAGAATTCCAGGCAGCAGCAGTCTCTGTATACCATGGGCAGAGTGCAGTGAGGACCTGAAGAGATGTTGGCCGGGGAGTTAGGAGTGCTGGGCAGAGAAGCCAGGTGTGCAGGGCAGAGGATAACAGTTAAGACGCATGCAGTTCATGAAATGAGTCTTTTGCTCAGAAGCCTCACTAAAGACGAGGAAGGGTGAGACTTAGCCCTTGGGTAGTAGGATTTAGAATATTAGGACCAGAAAGGCTTTACATGTTCACTGGCTAAAAATAAGGGCTGAAAGGTAGGCAAGGGAATGAGCTCCTTCGTGTGTGTTGGGGGTGGGGTGGGGGGGAGCTCATCATGGCAAAGAAAGAAGGTTCATGTTCTCCCAGTGTCCTGTCTAAAACAAGACTAGAAAAAGGGGGAGGGAAGCTCAGGGATGCTGTTCAGGGATCTCAGGTCATGTGAGATTGTTCCCATGATTCCTGGTGGCCTAGACAGCCAAGGGTCAGTTATCCCTTAAGGCATGAATGGTGGTGGTTCATGAGGGTCCTTTAAACAGGGGTGCTGATACTAGCAGATTGGGCCTGTTAGTTAAGTGTCCTGCTCAGTGTCCCCTGGTATACTTGGAAGACAGCCTGTCCCCTCACCTCAGAAGCACCCGGACCCAAGAGTCCCACATTCCTGCCTCAATTGGGAGTTCTCTACTTGGAGGTTCTAAGCGGCAGAGATCATTCTCTTGTAGCTGCTACCCCTTCCCTCTCACATCAGTTGTATACAAGCCTGTGGAGTCCTGCTTGGCCCCCCACCAACACCTCTGCATTTGCATGAAGTCAGAAATTCAAAACCCAGCCCTCCACAGATCTTGCTGAGCTACCACAGTGGCACTGGATGACTAGTCATGTCCCTTCCCTAGGTCTCGCTCTCGTCCTGTCCTTTCTATTAGAAAAAGAGCACTTACACATTAACACTCAGCAGGGAATTAGCAGGTACCGTGGAGTTTTAAGGAGAGACAGGGGCAGAGCTGACCTGACCTCTGTGTGAATGGAACCTGCTACAGAAGCTGCACTGACAGTCAATGCAAGCCTGTCCCCTAGTGCACAATCTCTGATTCCAATTTTCTGAGCAACCAGAGGAGTCCTGGACTCTTTATTAGGTTTTACCACTGGCAAAGAAGGGCTGGTTATTACATTCTCTTAGGCACCAGCAGATGGCTGTGAGTCCACAGTCACTCTGCCAGCAGAGGGCCACCAGTTCCTGTTCAGAGTCCTTGGTGGGTGAGAGTCTATGATTTGATTTGGGTTTAGGATTCTAAACCCAACTGTGACTGGTGGTGTCATTGGGTATTCCTCTCTGCTCTGATGGCATAATGATTGTTTAGTAATTTTGCATGATGGTAGAGAACAGACCCTAGGAGCCCAACCTAGGCTGACCAATCTAAATCTCCACTGCAGAGGGAGGAGGGGCTTACTGTAGAGGAAGAGGAGGGGTTACAGGTCTTGCCCAGATCCTTTGGTACACAGAGGGGCCCAGCAAGGTGTAGGGCGGCAGGCATGAATCAGATGTGTCTCATCTTGCTTTTTTCCTTCCTTGGTGATTGTCACTTACATTAGATGCTTGGGATTCTGCAAGCTGCCTTGTAGGAATCCACTAGAGAAGTGGATTCCAATCTCACAAGACAGTAGCCTCTTCTAACAACTGTTGTCTTAAAGTTACAGAATGGAGGATACCAGAGAGGTAGACTTGCTTACCAGCTATAAAATTTCCACTTTTATCCCGAATGCTTGTAACAGTCAAGTACAAACTCAAGATTTAAAAAATGGTCCATTCTGAAAAGAAGCATCAAGCGGAGGAAAGAGGGTGTGGCACCTTTGATGCCATGCTACCATTTGGAGAGTGCACAGTGAATGATTTAGCCATTCTCATCTGCAGGTCACAGTTGATGCCTAGTGAGGGAACTGTTCAGCTGGATATTCTGGAAGTCAATCACAATGGCTGCAGGACTCTGAAGCTAGATACTACTTTGAACCAAAGGGCAGGAACTGGCTGGATTCGGCTGTCCTAAGGAAAGCTGCTTTCTGCTATGTCTTCTCTGCTGCAGCTGAGCACAGTGGGAGCTATGCTGAGGGGCATGGGGAGGGGGCTTGACTATACAAAGACTCCCACCCATGAATTTGAAAGACAGTCGAGAGAGAGAGAGAGAGAGAGAGAGAGAGAGAGAGAGAGAGAGAGAGAGAAGGGAGGAAGAAACCTAAGATGAACATCAGTGAACATGTAATTCAGGATTTTAAAATAATCTTTCATTGCTACTGTCTCCAGTTGCTGTGCAGCTGACAGCTCTGATCTTCATGTTCTCCAGTCCCGGTGGTGAAAAACTTCCACTCCACTGTCGTGTTTTCCTGTCCTGCCAACCTTCGAGAAATACTTCCCATCTCTGTGAACCTGCTGTTCTGGATGTGTCTTGAGTATCAAGGTTTGTCCTTTGTGATAGGCTGATTCACTAGTACCTGGATCATTCTCTCATGAAGGATCATGTATCTGTGTGTCTGTAACTGACAAGTCTAACAAGCCTTTTATTTTTTTTTTATTTTTCTAATGATTTTTACTGTTATATCCTCAGTGACACAACATGAGACAGAGTCTACTCTGGCCTACCATAATAATCCCTCTTAAACATAGTGTCTTAAAATAGGAAATTTCTCCTCTCAGTCCTGAGCTGGGGGTTAGAATCACATATGGTCAGCTTCTGTCTCCTTCCCCAGAGGCAGTAGAAGGGTCTTATTATATTTTTGCATGGTGTTTCCCACAGGCTCGAGTGTGGAATGCCTGGCTCTCAGCTAGTCATGTTATGAACAGATGATTGTACTGTGAGGATACTGACCTCACTGTTGGGTTAACCCATTGATGGATTAGGCTCCTGGGAAACAAAGCCTAGCTGAAGAAAGAAGTGGGTCGTGAAGTGTATCTTGAAGGATGTATCTTATTCCAGGGTGCACATTGCTGTGTTCTCTCCACTTCTTGGCCACCACATGTGAACTGTCCACCAGATGCCGTAGTGCTAGGCCTAAGGTAGCAGTCAGCTGTCCGTGAACTGAATCTTGTGAAACCCAGAGCCTAAACAACTCATAAACTACTTATATCAGGTGTATCTGTGACTCACCTAGCTGATTCACATGTGATCCAGCTTCTTCTTAGATGCTGGAGCATCAGGTAAACACCATCTTCTCAGTTGCTTTTCTCTTTGTGCCTGTCCATATGCCCCAATGGTCCCATGTCTAAGGATTCTAGTCATATCAGAATCTGCTTTACCCAACTTCATTTTCACCTGTGTGCATCTCCAAAGACACTTGGTGGAAAAAAGATCACATCTGCAGATATGGTGTTAGGGCACTCACATCTTTCAGAGGGGTTAACTCACCCCATGAACTTTCCACTGACTGCTAGGGACTTGAGGGAGGAGCACCTGAAAGACTTAATCTGGTAAAGGGTGTACCCATGTGAGATTTGTACCTCAAAACAATGGCGTCTGACCAGGGGAATTAGCTCCTTGCTTTTACTACAAAAAACAACTTCATTTCCGAAAATCCATTTTCTTAGCACGAGGCAATCTGTTTTTTGGGGAGAGTCACATTTACTCACCCAGCTGGGGCAGGGTGAGCCTGGCTGCAGACTCCTGTGTGGCAATGCCAACATGAAGAAGATTGTAGTCATCACATAGCTACCATCTAGACAGTATATTGCACAGAAAGGGTCAGAATCATCACAAATCCAGAAAGCCAGTAGCACCTCTCAAAGTCAATCCCGACCTCTCAGCCACCCTATAAATGTGTCATGAGCATTATACATGTCAGAGAGGAGTTTAAGTTGGCAAAATAGTGGATTGTTGCTCAGACTAGAGGGTTAGCAATGGACTGCCCTTGATGGAAGGACTTATTCTTAGGATTATGTAGAAGAAAGAGGCCTACAGATCCCTCCCCACCCCACCCCACCCCCACACAATCTAGGGGAGGTAGGCCCAGTATAACCCTGAGCTTGGCTGGGTACATGAGGTGGGGTTTCTAGCTGCTTAGTGAGGTAACAGATTAGTTGGAATTCCCTAAGGAATCAGAATCAATTCCTCCTGTCGCTAGAGACAAGCAGAGGAAGGGCTGGGAAAAAAAAGGGAGGGAATGCAGAGAGAGGAGAGAGAGGGCAAGGACAGGAAGAAAAAGAGAGATCCACCCTAAGCGATTGGATGGTCCGGTGTGGGCTGGCAAGGATGAACTGTGCAGGATGCTAACGAGCTGGGAATTAGCAGGTAAATGAATGTCTCAATCTGGAGTTCCAAACCAAAGGGTGGGGGTGGGGGTGGGGGGGTCCTCAGCACTGCCCTGAGGCAACCTTGGTGCTTGCAAGAGAAACTAGTTTTTTCTCTTCAGTGTTGTAGTAGTGATGCAGCAGCTGCATGACTTAGGACACATAGGAGCTCTACTTAGGGTTCATGAATTCAAGAGAAAACCACATCTAAAATGTCCTGTTCAGCTTCACCTTGCCTCTGGGTCAGTCTTGCCCTCTGTGGCCTCATCAGGGAGAAGTCTCATCCTCACTGTCATGCCTCCTAGTGTTCAGGCCAGTTCTGGGTTATGCATATGGGTTAGGAACAATTACTCACAGCTTCCAACACTCTCAGAGAAGTTCAGTTGTGAAGACAGAAACTCATCCCACTTCAAGGGAAGGTCTGGGACTCCATCAAGCCCACAGAACAGGTTGTCGGAATTTTATACCTGCTTGTTAATAAGGTGTATTTAATAGGCTTCACAGATGTAGCCTAATTGACTCTAATATTTGCTTTCATTATAACCACATTACGAGGTTCGGGGAATTAGATCGTTAACCCTCACCCACCTGAAGCTTCCACAATGATAGCTAGCTACTGAAAGGAACCATGTGCATGCCTGACTGAGCTGGCAAGGGTCTGCTTGCTGCTCAGCTCCAGAGCATGTGCCAGGGGAGCCTGTGTCATTCACATGTGGATTGCCCAGAGTCAGAGTATGTTGTGAACTAGGCACAGTTCACCCATCTGGAACAGAAGACATGAAGGTTTTTCCTGGGAGCCATTGTTCAGGTGGCTTCCTTCAACACTGAAACCTCCCTCTTGGTTCTTGACTGTTCATATCCTATAATGGGACTTAAGCCATTGTTCCTCAAGGTGAGAATAACATGTCCTCCAAGTCAACCTACCATCTTGCTAAAAACACAGCTGTGGGCTTTCACTGGACCTGGCCCACCAGAACAGTGAGGATGGGCAGCCTTCTCTGAGACATGAGAGTCAAGCCTGGAGCTTAAGTCCTGTGCAGGGAATAGCTGTATTGCACTTGAGAAGGCAGGGCAATGGTGGTTACCACATCTAGGGTTGCGTCATTCATTCATAAGGCATGTTGTTGCTCAATCTTATTTGGACCACCTGCTCCAGGGAGAGAGCCATATGTCCCCAGATGCTATGTTTTATACGACTGCAGTATAATGTGGAGAGAGGGAGCACCTCAGCCTGCTGGTCAAGGTATTTCCCCAGGAATCACCACCATGCAACAGGCATAGTACAAGAGAAAGTTATTGAGGGGAGGGAAGGAGACATGGCAAGGTGGGTAGATCCAGAGAAAGGGGGAACTGAGAAGGGCAGAAAGAGAGAGGAGAGAAGAAGAGGCCAGCTGCAGACATGTGGGGAAGAGAGAGAGAATAGAGAGAGAGAGAGCAGAAGAGACAGACAGACACACACACACAGGGAAAGACACACACACACAGGGAAAGACACACACACAGGGAAAGACACACACACACACAGAGAGAGAGAGAGAGAGAGAGAGAGAGAGAGAGAGAGAGAATGGAGAGAGTGAGCAGAAGAGACAGACACACAGGGAAAGAGAGAGAGGGAGAAAGAGAGACAGAGAGAGAATAGAGAGAGAGAGAGAGAGCAGAAGAGACAGACAGACACAAGGAAAGAGAGAGAGGGAGAAAGAGAGACAGAGAGAGAATAGAGAGAGAGAGAGAGCAGAAGAGACAGACAGACACACACAGGGAGAGAGAGAGAGAGAGAGAGAGAGAGAGAGAGAGAGAGAGAGAGAGAGAGTTGGGGTAGTTGAGTTGTCCTTCATTTATGACAGTTTGTCTTGTACCTGGCAAGCAGCTATGTAAGCTGTTACTAAGCTGTTGGGCAGAGCCTAGAGGAATTGCCAACACAAGATATTCAAGCATCCTGTGGAGAGGCTACACAGGCATAGATGAGGCATCCTCCCACAGCCAGGGGCTGAAGCCACTGTGGAAGTAGACCCTGAAGCACTGGGTCCATGTCATGTGGGATGCTGTTTCCAAGTAGACACTGAAGCACTGGGTTCACATCATGTGAGGCGATATTCCAGGTCCAGATGGTCAGATACAGGAGTGATGTTAAATGTTGGTTTGGATGAGGATTCCTCTATAGTCTCAGGAATCTGATGGTGCAGCCTTGCTGAAGGAAACAGGTTGCTTAGGGTGGGTTTCGAGATTACATAGCTTTTCCCTACTTCCAGTTCACTCTCCGCTTCCTGCTTGTTGTTGACAGTTCTTGTAGCTCCCGGTTCCTGCCACCATATCTGATGCTTGCTACCATGCCTTCCACGATGGCTCAACCCAGCCTTGCTGATGTCTCATACAGCAGGGAAGTGGCTGTCTGGATAATGCCTCCAAGCTACCCCCAAGTGTTGAGTCTCCTAGCCTCCTTTAGCTGCTCAGCTTACTACTCTGTCATTACCACCCATCTATAACATTAGAACCATGAAGATTCTATTATCACCGGGGTTGCTTTTAAATAATGTGCCTTGGAATGGTTACTTTTTTGTTGCTGTGAGAAAACACCATTATCAGAAATGACTCACAGAAGAAACACTTTGTTTCAGCTTATGGCTCCAGAGGAATAAGACTACCGTGGCAGGGAGTGCAGGGAGTGTGAGTGAATAAGAGGCAAGCATGACAGCAGGAGGAGAAAGAACAGATCTCATTGTCAGTCTCAAATATGAAGTGAACTGGGTGTGGGGCAAGGCCATGAAGACTCAAAGCCCACCCTCAGTGATGTACTTCCTGCAGCAAGGCTGAACCTCATCCCTAAACAGCATCACCAACTTGGGACCAAGTGTTCAAGTACCTGAGTCTATGTGGGACATTATTATTCAAACTCTCGCAATGCACAAAGCCTGGCACACACCCCTTGTTCTCAGAGCCCTTGTCTCTGCACACTTCAGTATGCTCTATATATCTATTTGCCTGTGAGACTGTCTCACTTGTCCCCCAACACTGAGCCTTTTCAAGTCAGAAAAAAAATGCTTCATTCCTTCAGGACAGGAGCAAGATAATGTCATCCTGCAACCAACTCTGGCCCTCCATGAATTCTGTGTGGACAGGCCATGGGAACACAGTCCTACCCCAGTGAGTCTACACTGTGACAGTCCCTGTCAGGATCATATTGACAAGCCTCACTCCCTGGTCCTCTCTACACAGAGAGGGTTAGCTGGTATTCTGGAAAGCCTAACAATGCTAGAGTCCATGGAATAACAATCATACAATCTGAAATATTCATGATAACCCAATCTCATTAGGCTCAACAGATTGAATTTAACCATTTTCTGAATCTTGCTGATACGTATCACTTAGGGCCACACTGCAACACAGCATCTGCACTTCTGCGTCCATCACAGAATATGGAAAGCACAGCAATTTCTGTTGCTTAAACAAGTGCCACTGTCATTGTGGCTTCTGTACTCCATGCACCTCTCCGTAGACATGACACCTGCTTCAGAGCTATCTGCTCCCACAACCTACAGGGGCTGTGCCCAGCATGCCACAGAATAACTCAGGTGGGGTGTGATCATTTATAGACCCGAAACTGAATTTACACGAGAACAAGAACAAGTGGATATCAAAGGCATAGCCATTAAAGACAAAATTATGCCCCTTGTTGTGCCCAGGGCATGCCATGTGTGGGAAGATGGAGGGGTCCCCGTGGGAGGTGGCAACTCCCTGCCAAACTGCCTACAGCGAGGACACACAGTCTCTGCTCTCTGATGTGAGAATATACTTGCTCTGACTCACGAGAGACTGATTTTGTCCCTTGTCAAAAAAAAAAAAAAAAAAAAAAATGAAGCAGCATGTGCTTGTCGTATCTTTGTCCCATTGCTGTAACAAATCACCTGACAAAATGCAAAATGAAACTTAAGGAAGGATGGTTTGGGGGGGTCACAGTTCACAGGTACAGCCTCTCATGGGAGGGATGTTATGGGGATGAACGTGTAAGTCAGCTACTCACCCAGCATCTTCAGGAAGGAAGCAGAGACGAATGCTGGTGCTTGGTTCGCTCTCTCCTGTTTACTCAGTCCCAGGAACTTAGCGCAGAGGACGGTACCTCCTGTATTTAGGGCAAGTTTTCCCACTTTAATTGACATAATCGAGAAAACTCATTACAGATGTGCTCCAAGGTTTGTCTCCTAGGTGGTTCTAGATCCTGTCTAGTTGGCAATCAATACAAACCACTAAAGTCTGTAGTGATTTCATGTTCCTGTCTCGACTTCACTTCTCCTCTTATACTTCAGCCATGGATAAGTCTTCATGAAGGAGCATTCATTAACCAGTGGTTTGTACAATAGTCTGGTTTCAATCAGAGTTATGGAAACATGACTGACACATTGTAAAAGTGGTCTTAATACTTCACATGGATCCTTCTGGCCATACAGTCAGGATCTGATGGAGGGGACACTGACTGAGCACTGATGGGGCTCCCGCTGCATACCAGGCTTGAGACACAGGAGCAGAGAAGGCACACACACACACACACACACACACACACACACACACACACACCCTATGCTGAGGGGCAAGGGCACATAGATATAAGTCAAATATACAGCTTACAATGTGATGACACAGGCTGAGAAAAGCCATAGAGTGGGGAAAGAATATGAACCTGTAGAGAGGGGCAGCTGGAAGCAGCATCAGGTGACCACCAATGGAGACTGGGGAGCAGAAGGGTTCAGCCATGATTGCTGTCAACGTGATAGGCTCTAGAATCACCTAGATGACAAATCTTTGACTATGTCTGTGAGGCAATGTCTGTCCTGGGTTAACAGAGGATTAAAGAACCTCCCTGAATTTGGGCACCACCATCATGTAAACTGGGCTCTTGGACTGAAACTAAGATGGACACCAACCTTCACCCTTCTGCTTCCTGGATATGGAAAAAGCTCTACCTAGCATGACTTCCCAGCTAGGATAGACTACACCTGGAGCTCTGAGCTAACGGAATGCTTTCCTCCTTCAGATGTTCTGTCAGGTCAGGTGCTTCATGTCATCAATGAGAAAGGGAATTGATACACTGAGACCAGGTCCCTGAGGAACTGGTAGGCAAAGAACAGGAGGCTGGTACAACTTAGCTGGATGGATGAGAAACAAGCTGGGGTCCACCAGGAATACCTTTGTGTTTTATAAATATTCCCTTGCCACCAGAGAGAGTGAATGACCTGATGTGGATTCTAGGTCCCCTATGAATGAAGCATGTCATACACTTGCAGGAGAGGAAAGCTTACGGCCCATCAGCTGCTCACTGTGGCAGGTAGATCAATGGGAGACTGGTGGTCTCTGCAAGCTGCTGAGGGGAAATACATGGTGACACAAGAAAAGTGGCTCAGGGGTACAGAGAAACCCACACCAGGGACAAGGGACCTCCTGTAGACACTGCAGCAGTGGAGAATAAGCCATTAGTGAGAAGGCATCCAGGTGCCCACACAGCACCTGGGGTGAAACTTAGTATGCATTTGCCAGGAGAGCAAATGAATGTTCTCCATGAGTGGCTGAGCTTGCATGTCCTGACCTCAAGGAAAGCCATGACTTTGCTTAAAATCTTTCTCTAGGAGACTAGAGAGATGACTCAGCAGTTAAGAGCACTAGCTGCTCTTCTAGGCGACTCAAGTTCAATTCCCAGGACCCACACTGAGGCTCACAGCTATCTGTAAATACAGCTTCAAGCCATCCTAACACTCGGTTCTGGTTTATTCTAGTGTCAGGCACTCACACAGTACAGACATACATGCAGGCAAAACACTTATGCCCATAAAATAATAAAATAAATAACTCTTTCTCTAGATTGGCCCAGAGGAGTAGATGTTCACTTCTTTGCCCTCTTACACATTCCCAATATGACCTAGTTTCTTTCCTATGGCCAGTGGTCCAATTGGACCTGCTCCTTCTGTAAACACCCCTGCCCTATGATAGCAGGGAAGGTATCTTTTCATGGTTATTATTGAAAACCTGTACGCTTTCCTGTTTTAACAAAGAGTTTTCAAAAAGTCACTGTGGTAGCTGTTAAAGGCTCACAAGTGGCTGGAACTCATGGCTACACTATAACCAGTCAGACTCACAAACTGCTGGGATTCATGGCTACACTATAACCAGTCAGACTCACAAATGGCTGGGACTCATGGCTACACTGTAACCAGTCAGACTCACAAATGGCTGGGACTCATGGCTACACTGTAACCAGTCAGACTCACAAATGGCTGGGACTCATGGCTCCACTATAACCAGTCAGACTCACAAATGGTTGGGACTCGTGGCTACACTGTAACCAACAAGACTGTGACTCCCTACTTATTGTTGGAGTCCGAGTATTCAATGGGTGAGCTCTGAATCTTCTGACATCGTAGGTTCTATTCTCTGTGATGCGGTTGGTAAGAACATGGACAGTTGCCAGCCTGAGTACTGGAGGCTGTCCGCAGAGATCTCTGCCCAGCCCAGGTGAGGCGGGAGAGCTCAGCAGCTGTACCTTTTATACATGCAAGTCCATCTCCACCACTGGGAGATGCTTCGTTTTTCCCTAAGGGAGCTGGGAACTTATGTGCCTTTTCCAAATGACCTCTATTTGAATGGGGATTGTTAATCTGAGCAGAATGTTTCACTTCTTGTCTACTCCATGGCCAGTCTCTGTAATGAGCTACTGTTCGGGACCTCTGTAAGAATGAACAATGTGCAATGAAGGAAAGTTTAAAATCACCAAATCGTGTTCCAAGGGTAGCTATGCATTTATAAATGTATATGTGTAAATATAAATGTATATATATATATATATATATATATATATATATATACCCATGTGTAACATGAACACATAATTCTAAATGTATCCTATGAATACCTTTTCTCTTTTTTAAAAAAGTAAACTATTGCATGATCTGCCTCATAGATTCATGTGCATTCTAATGGAGAAGCTGAAGTTAGAACCCATTGGCTTCCTTACTCTCTACAGGGTTGAGCAGGGCTGGAGCTTTCCTAAGTCTCCAAACTGGCAAGGTCAGGGAAGTTGCTGTTTATCTGGGCAAGTTTGAACTAATGTCCATCTGCCTCTAAGGACAAGAGGGACCTCAGTGGTCATGCCAGGAAGGGACATTAAAGGTGAAATTTGAAAGAATGCTTCTCAAAGGCAGCCTAGAATGGCTTATTTGGCAGCCCACAGTGCTGTAGAGTGGTTGAACTAGGTATTTGCTTGAGTAAGACAACTGGGCTTCTGGAGAGCACCTGGAAGGGAATCTTAGACCCCAGTCTCTTCTCCATCCCATAGTCTTTTCTCATAGCCACGGTGGCATAAGCAGCTTTCTCTGACCTGTACTCCCACTGTGATACACAGCTCAACAGCAGGTTCAAAAGCAATGTGTTCAAGAGACCATAGACTTCAGGGTTTGAAGCTGAGACAACTGAACATTTCTTCCTTTGTTTACTTCGGGTGTTTTGTCACAGCCAAGGAAAGCTAGCTGATACAGGTTGAATGTGGGAAACTGGAATCACGAAGCCAATGCCCAAACCAAGTGCAAAAGCTAGCTTCAGCTCAAGCTAGACTGGACCTAATTAGCCCAGGGAAGTCCTTCAGAGTCTGTTTGGAATAAGAACAAAAATGAATCAGGGCAGGGCAGAGGCATCTTGTTTGAGGGCTACCTCACTTGACTCATAGCCTACTTTTGAGGACACAGTTTAATGGCACAGAGGTGACTAACCCCATGACTCTCAGTCTTGAAAGCAGTAGCTGGTGGGTGTGGCAAGTGGCCATTCAGTATGACCCTTGGGTTGCCTTGCAAAGCCAGACTGTCTCTGTGTGTGGTGTTGAAGTGGATTGCTCATGTATGAGTAATGGCTATAAGTTTGAGAAGGAAGCTTTGGGGAAATATCTCATATATCTGTGAGTTAAGTTTGAAAAACAATATGGGTTTGCACTGAGTCATTGGTTGGTGGTAGGTTTTAAATCTCTTTGAAGAGCTGAAGTAACCCTTATCTAGAAATGACCGTGTAGGCTCTGATGGCTAGCATTCACCTCTCCAATGCCTAAGATGGAAATAAAAGAAAGTTAAAAAGTAGAAAACAGCGCTGGCGTATGTTACAGGTGTGTAGCTTGGTCTTCTTGTGGGACTCCTAACAGTGAGAGCAGGAACTGTCTCTGACACTGTTGCCTGCCTTTGGAACACTTTCTCTCTACTGGGTTACCTCATCTAGCCTTAATACAAAAGGGGGTGCCTAGTCTTACTGCAACTTGATATGCCATGGATGGTTGATATCCAAGAAGAAGGCTGGACTTCTTCTGAAGAGAAATAAAGTAAGAGTGCGTTCGGGGTGGGCCTGGAAGAAGGTGGGGAGGAACTTGGAGGAGAGAAGAGGAAGGGAAAACTGTCATAGGGATATATGATAATAAAAGTAAAAAAATACATTGCTGGAGTTCAGCATAGGATGCCACTCAGAAAGTAAGGTTTCTCCACCTAACATGCAGACAGGGCCATGTTAATAGAAGGGAAGATCTACAAGACCTCTTGGAGGAAGCCCCACCTGCTGTTGGTAATAATTTCTGCCCTGACTAGAGTGTAAGGGCTGGAGGAAATAAGGGTGCCTAGCCAGGTACCAACTCCCAAAAGCAGATGCCTCAGAAGGCATCAGACAAGAGAGGTGACCCCAATAGGATTCTTTGTGCCTATGTGGCCATGCCCACAGTGTCTCCTGGGAGGTCTGAGTCCTGTCAGCCTAGGGCATGTCCTTGATGACCTGGTGTTGCTAGACTCATCCCAACATCACCAAACCTCTAGGAAAGGGAACTGAGGCACACAGGAGATGGAGTCAAGAATATCCCCATGGAAATGGGAGCAGGTGTCCCCTGATGGCTGTCTGCACTAAATATGGAAGTCAGGTGCTGAGGAGGGCAGGTGCTTAGTTTCCTCCATTGTCCATGTCCCTGTGGGACTTTCATAGGTCAGGACCTTGGGATCAGGAGCTGGAGTCTCTGTAGCCTGCAAAGTACTTTCTTGTGTAACTTTTGGTGTTATTTCTTTCATTTGATTTCTAACACTGTGTTGATCCTTTCTATGAAGGGACATTATCTAGTTTTTACTTAAGTAAACAAACGACACATTGACCACTTCTGTTGATTTTGTGCCCTTCATTTATGCCTTCCCTGATGCCTTTGCCTGATAATCCATATAAGTCAGTTTAGAATCTTATACCTTTTGGATTGAGCCTTTAACTATTACTTTAAACATTTTTTTTGCTATCATTTTTATTGTAAAGTAGTAAGAGCATGATTTACTAAGCATTTAACCATCAGTGGCCAGTGTTTTTCAGCACCATCCACTTCTACAACGTTTCTGCAATCTCAGATTGAAACCAACCTCTCCTTAAACAGTAACTCACTCACTATGCTGCCCTAGCCTCTGGAACCTACTATTCTCTATGAATCTTCAAGGCTTTCCTTGAGTGGACTTAGTATTTGTCCTTTGGGTCTAGTATACCTTGATGAACACAATGACCTCACACTGCCCCAAATTCATCACGGTAGTATTCTTGTTTGTTTTATGTTATATTATATATAGTAATTGTATAAAATAAGGGGCTCCATTATGCAATTTCCACCCATTGTATGATGTGCTCTATCGCACTGTCACCTCTCTCTTACTCTTTATCTCTCCTCTTCCTTCCCTTGCTGCATCTTGGCATCTCTTATTTAACTTTCATTCTTCTTTGTTGTTTCTGGAGTCCCTGTGAAAAAGAAAATGTGATGCTGACTTCTAAGTATGGCAGATTTTATTCGACCCCAGTCCTGTCTGTTTCCTGAAATAGGCAGAATTTCATTCTTTTCCTTTGAATAAAAGTCCATTAAACACATACAACACTTTAAAAAAATCCATTTATCTATTGATAAACATATAGTCTAGCTCCATTTTGTGGCCATTGTGAACAGTGCAGCAATAAACAGACACACAAGTATCTCTGTGTCTTATGATCCTCCAAGGTCATAGCCTGAGTGGTGGAATGATAACACCTGGAATTCTATTTTTCATTTTTTCATAATTCCATGCAGCTTCCATAATGGTTAGATAGATTTTTTTCTTAACCATGAGAAGATAGTTTCCTTTCCTGCAGCATCTTTGCCCATATTTGTTTCCTGTTGGCTTTCCCGGTGACAGCCATTCTGCCTGGGGTGAGGTGGAATCTTTAGGTTTGCTTTGCTCCTCTCTGGTGGCCAAGGACACGAAGAACATTTTAAGTGTCTATTGGCCGCTTGTACTTCTTTTGAGAGTGGTCTAGCTCGTCGATCCACTTGTTGAGTGGATTAATCACTCTCTGTTTTTTACTTTTTTTTTTTGAGTTCTTTGTATAGTCTATGTTTCAATCCTTTGCTGAATGAGATTTTGACATGAATCTATCATTCTGGAGGCTTGCTCCTCACTCTACTACGTTTTTGTTTTTTTTTTTTTTTTTTTTTTGTTTTTTTTTGTTTTTTGTTTTTTTGTTTTTTTCTGCAAAGAAGGTTTTGGTTTCTTGTAATCCCAGGCATCAATTCTTACTTCTTGAGTCATTCAAATCCTTTTCAGGAAGTCCTTGCCTATACCTGCATCTTCGAGTTTTCTACTATTTTCCTTAACCAGTTCCAGAGTCTCAGCTCTTACATCAAAGACTTGGATCCATTGTTATTTAATTTTAATATTTCTGTACAGACTGGAACCTAGTTTAAGTCAAGACTCCCAGACCTCAAGTAGGTGGTCTATGCCGTGTAAGAAAGATAGCTGAGCATAAGCCAGTGAGCGAGCTGTGAGCAGTGTTCCTCAGTGGTTTCTGCTTTGGTTCCTGCCCTGATTCACCTCAGTGATGGATACTGAAGGATAAGACAAATTTCTTCTGTACCTGGATACCTGGTTTTTCTAGCACCATTTGCTGAAGAGGCTATCTTTCCCCAAATGCTTCCTCTTGGGACCTTTGCCAAGAACCAAAGGGCTCTAACTCTGGGTTAATGCTGATTTCTTTTCAAGTGGACTATGCATTTGTTTCTTTGTTAGGTTATGCTATTATTTGCTTCTCTGACTCTGTAATATAAATGGTTAGACATCTCTCACCTTATTCTTTTGCCTTGGCTACATTTGGAATCATGCCATGTGAATTTTAGGACCCTCTCCCATTTCTGTGATGGATCTCACTGGAATTTTGGTTGGGATTCAGTGAATCTGAAGGTTGTTTGGATCATTTAAATGATATGATCATTTAAGCTGTTAATTTACTGATCCGTGAGAATGTTAGGTTGTCTGGGTTATATTTTACTGTTGACTGGACACAACCTAGAATCACTTGGAATTAGGAAGCCCAACTGAAAAACAGCCTTAATCAGATTGGCCAGTGGCCAGGTCTGTGAAGGTCTATTTTGAATGAAGATGGATGTGGAAGACTGTTGAGGACTGCACTGCCCCACACTTTGGGGCTACTATGTTGCTGTCCACACTGCCCCACACTTTGGGGCTAAGTGCTCTGGTCAAGAGAGAGAGAGTGGGGATGGAGGGGCAAGAGACGTGAAGAATGGAGACAAGACAGGGTGTGTAGTCAAGTCTTCTTTACTGTCTCCTATTCACTCATATTGACCTCTCCTATTGACCCTATTACAAGGAAATCCTGGGTATTTATAAGCACAAGCAGGAGAACACAGGTGAAGACATTTTACCACGTGCACCATGCAGCTGGGGTCACTAAACAGCAAAACAAGCTATGTGGGATAAACAAGATGTTTGTCAGAGTGTGCTCAGCTGTCGTAGGCTGTTGAAAAACAAGTCTCTATCAGGGTATATGGTTCCAGATAGCTGCAAAGTTGATAGCTGCTTTCTAGCTGCTTTTTGCTTAAAGACGGCTCCCAACAGAAGACCCACTTTGGGAGGTCATGAGGGCTGAATGAGAAAGGTAGCTGAGTATAAGCCAATGTATGAACCATGGTGTTTCTCCACGGTTTCTGTCTTGGTTGCTCCTCTGACTTCCCTCTGTGATGGGTTGTGACGGAACATTAAGGCAAAGCTCTACCTTCCCTAGGTTGCAACTATGGTTGCAAACAACAGAGAAGCAAACTATGACAGAGGTCTTCCTAATGTCTTTGTCTTCTTTGGTGTCTTTTCTGTGTGCTTTGAGAGTTTTATTGTAGAAGTCTTCCTCTTCCCTGCGTAAGCTCATGCTTGGTGTTTTGAAGCTATTGTGACTGCATGCTTTCTAACTTCTTCAATGGATTCCTCTTCGCTGTGTAGAAGAGCCACTGTCTTTACATGTATATTAGTATCCTGCATCTTGGCTGATGTGTCCTCAGGTCTAACTCTTCAGGCAGTGTTTATAGCAGTTGTTTGATCATCTCTTCTCAGTGGATAACATTTTAGCTGTCACCCATTATTTTTTGTTTTCAGGAGACTATTTTTAAATATCCCTTTTGGTTCAAATTTCTGATGAGCCTGAAGAGACACTTTATAGCGTATGTGTGTGTGTGGTGGGAGGGGTGTAGGGGTATTAAGCTTGTGTGTCTGTGTGTATCTGTCTTAGTCAGCATTTCTATTCCTGAACAAAACATCATGACCAAGAAGCAAGTTGGGGAGGAAAGGGTTTATTCAGCTTACATTTCCACATTGCTGTTCACCAAAGGAAGTCAGGACTGGAACTCACACAGGGCAGGAACCTGGAGGCAGAGCTGATGCAGAGGCCATGGACAGACGTTACTTACTGGATTGCTTCCACTGCCTTGCTCAGCTTGCTTTCCTATAGAGCACAGGACTACCAGCCCAGGGATGGCACCACCCACAATGGGCTGGGCCCTTGATCACTAATTGAGAAAATGCCTTACATTTGGATCTCATGAAGGCATTTCCTCAAGAGTGGGTCCTTTTTCTGCATTAACTCCAGCTTGTGTTAAGTTGACACATAAAACCAGCCAGCAGTACTCTCTCTCTCTCTCTCTCTCTCTCTCTCTCTCTCTCTCTCTCTCTCTCTCCCTCTCCCTCTCCCTCTCCCTCTCCCTCTCCCTCTCCCTCTCCCTCTCCCTCTCCCTCTCCCTCTCCCTCTGTGTGTGTGTGTGTGTGTGTGTGTGTGTGTGTGTGTGTGTGGTGTATGTATGCACATGGAAGCCAGAGCTCAATGATTCAACATAACCAGTAAGCTATTGATACCCAGGGATCTTTCTGCCTCTGCCTCCCAAGCACTGAGCTTGCAAACATGTGCCAGCCCACCCACCATTTTACCTGGCTTTTCAGAATCAACTCAGGTCCTTACATTCAAACATGGCCAGCACTGGACTGACTCTTCTCTCCAGCTTTAGGCATTTTTTTTTTTAATTTTAAAAATCATTTGTGTTGTATCATGTTAGAAGGATTCAAATTTAACTTTTCAGTGGTTTTCTTTTGTGGACTGAGATTTTCTATGAAGGTTGCATGTAGTTTTAAAGAGAAAGTCCATTCCTTGTTGGATTTGAGTTCACTGCATCTAGTGTCCACATTTTCTAGATTGCTCACATCCCTAATTCTTCATCTCTCTGGCCGATGGGATGGAGTGATGTTTGTGGTCAGCAGAAAGTCCTTCTCTTCATCTGTTGATTTATGCTTTGTGGAACTTGTTGCTACCTGTAGCTATGCAATTGCTATCAAGTTCTGTGATATGAAGAGTGACTTCTTTCCCCTAGGATGCGTTTTGGTCAGATATAAAATCTGTGTCCTGTTCTTGCACTGTGTGTATGTGCCATGTGGAATATCAGTGCCTGCCATTTTCCATTTTGTTCTTCCTTGTCTTTCTCTCAGGTCTATCCTGTCTCAGTTCTGTCTGATGTAGCTCTTTTAATGGTTGCCATCCTCAGAAACAGTCAGTGCATGCTGACTCTGTGGTGGTTTGAATAAGGCTGCCCACCCAGCTCCTGTTGGCTCAGATATGTGGACATCTGTCCTTCAGTTTGTGATGTCTGGGAAGGTTTTGCTAGAGGAAGTATGTCAATCATGCCGGCCTCTGAGAGTTTACCCTCTCCACTTTTCATTTGCTCTCTCTGCTTCAAGCTTGTTTTTAAAAGATATGGGCTCTCAGCTTCCTGCTCCTGCCATTATTCCTGCTTCTGCTACCATGCCTGTTCCTGCCCACTATGCCTCTACTCCTCCCTCCTTCTGGAGCTGGAAGGCAATGTAAACTCTCTTCCTTAAGTAGTCTTTGAGCATGGTATTGTGTCACAGCAGCAGCAGAGTAACTAATACACTCAGCAGGAGGTTATGAGGCCACAGGTGACAAGTTCGCCATCCCCTTTGTTGTCTTATGTCTGCCAGCCATCAACAAGAGTTGTGTCCTGTTACCCATCCGTGGCTTCACAGCAATAGAAGACTGGGAAATTGAAGCATTTGCAGAGAGGGATTTATTCTAGCTCACACTCTCAAGAGAGTCCAGTCCATCATTGTGGAGAAGCAATGAGATTGGGGAAGTGGAGGGGGGGTCTCTGGCCTGTTGTGTTGGCAGTCAGAAGCAGAGATACCTTGGGCTGGAGGAAGACTGGGCCTATAAACCCTAAAGTCCCATCCCTGATTGACTGTCTTTAAGCAAGGCCTCACCTCTTTTTTTTTTCTTTTTCTTTTTGTATTGGATATTTTATTTACATTTCAGATGCCATCCCCTTTCCCCATTTCCCCTTCCTAGAAAACCTCTATCCCATACCCCCTTCTCCTTTTTGCTTATCAATCAGAAGTGTAACCTAATACCCAACCTAGATATATCAACTATCTTTAACTGGCGGAGACGTGTGAACATCTGCCTCCATGTCTGGCCCCCCTCTCTCTTTCTCTCTCATCACCTAGCTCCTCTTCTCCTTCTCCTCCTCCTTTCCTTACTCCTCCTCTCCTTACTCCTCCTACCTTAGCTCCTCCTACATATCACCCTTCCTGTTAAAATAAAACTTTCCTCTCAAAATACAGTTAGAGCATAACTATACCAATTTATGTCAGTAAGGTGCAAGATAGACCTAATACCCAGTCCATCATTTTGTTGACTAAGCAGAACCTCTGTCTTCTCTCCTAAATAAAAGATTTAGTTCTGAACCTGGCTCTTTTTTTTCTTGGCTTTAGAATGAATGTCATCTGAAAACCATCCTCTCAAATCTTTTCTCTCAAAGTAAATAGCAAGTATTGGCTATGAGACTATAAGTTTTCAAACCCATCAGAAATCCAGAATGACTGAGTTAACTGAAATTATGGGACGCACAAAGCATAGCTTCTAAAACACAGCCAATTTATAGAGACCGCTGAACACCTGGACAATCCCTATACTACAGAACGTTGGAGCATCTGATCTTCAGCCTTCTGGCCCAGGATCATCTGACAGAACTAGTGATGCAGAATTATTAAGGACTGATTATTCTGTATTGGCAGATATAATCAGTCGACTATTCTGCATGTGTGTCCTTTTCTGGACAGTAGTTTGTCTGTAGATGGAAAGAGGCAATTCTTGCCTAGTGGCTGTCTCACCACAACTGGAGTACTCCAAAGATGCTCAATTTCTTCTTAGAATCCAAGACAGGAAGCTGTCAGGAGCAGACAGGTCTCTAATCAAAATGAACATTAGTACAGAAATGTTTGTAACGTCAATTCTGTGGATTTCTGATGTTTTGAAAACCAACTATTTATGTAAGGCTATCTGGACTGTTGTCTGTTAACTCCTCTCAGCTATTCCTAAAGAAAATATAGAAAACACCCTAACAATAAACTCAAAGCCATGAATTTGCTATAGGCCCTTAACTCACAGGCTGACCATCTCAAATAAATTAAAAAAGTTAAAGAAGGACTGGGTCTAAGCCTTGTATTCCTAAATGTGTTATACAGGCGCAATGCCTATGATAGTAACAATATTCATCTCACTTTTATATCACTTTTATAAGGAGCTCGTAGCAATGAAAACCTTAAATTTGAAATCAAAGTAAATTTTGTATCATTTAAGAAATTATAACTTCATCTTAATAACAATTATACATATTTCTTTCAGTAGGTTATGGCTAGGCAATAAATCCTAGCTAATCCTCCCTGTTCCACCAAAACCACTACTTTTCCTTAGAAAGCCCAATATTAACCACCTCAGTCCCCAAGCCCAGGGAATAGGGGTGCCGACTCTTGATTAACTTCTTCAAGCTGATTATGGGTGTTGAGATATTAGAAGAGGGGTTGGGGGAAGAGTAAATTGATGAGCCTCTGACACTGTGTCTTCACTGCATCCAGCTGGAATTCCAGGACATCAGAGGTTCAAGCAGGTCTGCTCAGCTTGCCTGATGAGTAGATACACCAAGGCTATGTATTCTGCAATATACAATTCTCAAAACAAATTTTAGTATCAAGATAATTGTTTGTTTGAATTCTGGGATCTAGTCTTCTGGCAGCCTGCCTCTGTCATGTCTAATCCAAATAATTCTGGGAGTTTCTATGAGGGTGTGCTCCCACCATCCTCCCATTTTTGCCTTCCTGCTCTCAAATTTCCCAACATCAGGGAATCCAAACTTTCAGGCACCTAGGCCCTCCCCTTCCACTGATGCCTAATCCTTTACCCATTCCCCCCTCCAATTACTATGAGGGTATGCTCCCACCATCCTCTCATTCCTGCCTCCCTGCTCTTGCAATTCCCCAACACTAGGGAATCCAAACTTTCAGGTACCAAGGCTGTCCACTTCCACTGATTCCTGGCAAGGCTACCCTCAACTACCTATACAGGTGGAGCCATGAGTGGAGCCCTTTGTGTTCTCGGGCTGGAGATTTTAGAATGGCTAGTCCAGCTTGTTTCTTAGGACCATTTGCTTAAAAAATTGTTTTCCAGCCTTTTACTCTAAGATAGAGTCTGTCTTTGTCACTGAGGTGGGCTTCTTGTATGCAGCAATATGCTGGGTCCCATTTATGTATCCAGTCCATTAGCCTATGTCTTTTAATTGGGAAATTGAGTCCATTGATGTTAAGAGATATTAAGGAACAGTGAGTGTTGCTTCCTGTTATTTTTGTTATTAGAGATGAAGTTATCTTTGTGTGGTTATCTTCTTTTGGATTTGTTGGAAGAGGATTACTTTCTTGCTCTTTCTAGGGTATAATTTCCCTCCTTGTATTGGAGCTTTCCTGCTATTATCCCTTGTAATGATGGGTTTGTGGAAAGATGTTGTGTAAATTTGGTTTTGTCATGGAATATCTTGATTTCTCCATCTATGGTAATTGAGAGTTTTGCTGGGTATAGTAGCCTGGGCTGGCATTTGTGTTCTCTTAGGGTCTGTATGACATCTGCCCAGCATCTTCTAGCTTTTATAGTATTTGGTGAGAAGTCTGGTATAATTCTGATGGGTCTACCTTTATATGTTACTTGGCCTTTCTCCCTTACTGCATTTAATATTTTTTCTTTGTTTTGTGCACTTGGTGTTGTGATTATTAGGTGACGAGAGGTATTTCTTTTCTGGTCTAGTCTATTTGGTGTTCTATAGGCTTCTTGTATGTTTATAAGGCTCCACCTCTTAAAGGGTCTCCAACATCCCACAGCAGTACCTCTGCTGTGGACAGTGTCCAGACATATGAGCCTGGGGGGGCAATGTACATCCAAACCATGACACAAAACTACCCTTCCATGTGCTGTGTCTGCACCTCCATGACTTCCAGCCTTACTTCTTTAGTTTGGCTCATTGCTGGGACTTCACAGTTGTTTTCTGTAGAATCACACATGAATTTTGTCAGTCTAAATTTTCACCTAAATGTGCATGACTTTTAAGAAATTAATTAGACTAGCTTCGGGAAACTTGCACAAACATAAAAACAATAAGTATATGTACACTAACCATGAACCTTTTGGGGACAACTTTGCAATTCTTACTTTCAAATACATAAACACAGGAGCTACAGATATTGTAATAATTATTTACAACAATTATTGTAATAATTGCTTTAAAATGGCCACCGGTCAAGTCAACTGTCTAGGCTACAGCATCTCTGCCTAAATCAGAGGCCATGTTCTGAGGCCATGAGGCCACGTGTGCACCGCAGCTAGAAACAGCCAGCCAGAAACACCAGCATGCCACCCACAAGATGCCAGTGTGAGAGATGGCTCTGCCAATCTTCCATGCTGTCTCTGCAAGGCTGGGCATTGCCCAGACCATCCCCCCAACCATGCAGGCCCAGTAGAAAAATGACACTCTAATGCTTAAAGATTAATCAAAGGCTTATATATTTGGTAATGATCAATAACAAGATGCCAATCAGAAGTGTAACCCAATACCCAACCTAGATATACCAACTACTTTTGACTGCTACAGACAAGTGAACATCAGCCTCCATGTCCTCCTCTCTTGTTCTCCGTCTCACCCTTTGCTCCTCCTCTTCCTTCTCCTCCTCCTCCTTTTACTCCTCCTCTTCCTTTCCTTACTCCTCCCACCTTAGCTCCTCCTACAACAGAAACCAGACATCATATAGTATACCATAACACAGCTACATACATATACTCAAACTTGCTCTCACAACTATAGGAACTGCATAGGTGCACTGCAAACACATACATGCATGTGCATGTGCAGAAACACACAAACTTTCTTTCAGGCAGGTAGATTTTTCATGTTTAGAGTACTAACCTCGAATCTGTGTTATTCCCTCTTTCATTAATGCTAATGATTGAGTCCAAAGATTTACACCTGTCCATATGTTAACTATCTCTAAAGCTTGCTGTCATAGAGCATCTCTGACAAGATACTTTTTTTTTTCCTTTTGGCAATATTTTCTATTTGGTTAACAGGCTGAGCAAATCAGAAGTGACCTCACCACATCGAAGGGGATATACAGGATAGGAGAAGAGCGATGCCAGACAGAGTGAGAGCAAGATGAAGCTGGGCAGAGTGAGATGGGGCTGGCACTGCCAAGGATGAACCCATGTTATCTTCAGCAGTGTTGGCACACACACAAGCACTCACAGAGACTTATGTAAGGTCGGTGTGTTCCACACAATTCAGAGAAGCCCAAAGGGTGACACCTTTGCATCTGTCTTCATTAGGGTTACTATTGCTGTGATAAAACACCATAACAAAAAGCAACTTGGGGGAGGAAAGGGTTTATTTGGCTTGCATATTTAGACAGAACTGCAGTCTACTGAGGGAAGCCAGTGCAGGAACTCAAACTGGGTGGGAACCTGAAGGCAGGAGCTGATGCAGACGCTGTGGAGGGAAGGGTGCTGCTTGCTGATTTGCTCCTCATAGTTTGCTCAGCCTGCTTTCTTAGGTATTCCAGGACCACCAGCCCAGGGGTGGAAACACCCACAATGACCTGTGCTCTCTCCCAAGCTGTCACTAATTAAGAAAATGTCCTACAGGCAAATCTTCTTGAGGCATTTTCTCAGTTGAGGTTCCCTCCACTGAGATGACAGTAGCTTGTGTCAAGTAAACACAAAAGCTCACCAGGAAAGCACACTATTTTTCTTCTCCCAAGGACAAAATACATAGCATGTCACAGAATGCAACATTCATACAGACTTTGAAGTTTGTCAAGTGCAAGTTATCTTACCTATTTCCAGCCCAGAACATTTAGTGAATCTGTCTTTCTGGCTACATTTTAAGTGCCCTATTGGAATGTGGTAGTTACAGCTTTCAGGTGTACCTGCCTATCTGAGAATAAAGCAGGTTTAGAGTCCTTACTGCTGCATTGCCTAAGAAGGTGTTTGGAAAGAATACAATGAGCTTCTCCATGTCATAAAGGCTGACCTCTGTCACTCATACACCCCTGAAGCCCAGTAAAGACACTTGCTGAGGATCTGTCATGCCTTGCTCAGGTATCTCATGCTGTATGGTACACTGCATTCCTCTTAGACCTCCAGGCTGGAGACGGTGACTGCCTAAGCTAAGTAACAGCCTGTGATTAGGGAGACTGTGTCCCTTTATCACTGGCTATTGAGCAAGATGCCTTGAAATTAAGCCACTGAATGTAGAGCTAAATGCTGGAATTGAAGGCCAAGAACAGCAGCAGGGATCCACCCATCATGTGTTCAAAGTAAATGCAGATGGGATTACAGCCTCACACGGGTAAGGGAGCCATGCAGGTGTGTGCCCCAGGCGTTTCTCCCTGACACCTCTTCCTAGAACTCTCTGTGCTGGTAAGAACTTGGAGGCTCCTGTGTGACAAGACATCACCAGAAAGCACACAGATCTCCCTCAGTGCATCTTATCTCTTGGCTGATCTGCATCTGTAATAGACTGTGGTTCTGGGTGCCCAGAATACACCTGAGGCATGCACAGGCCACAGCTGGCTTTCCCAACTAGCTTAGAGTCAGCACATGCACACTTAAAGTGGAGCTAGCTGCAGGTGCAGGGGCCTCGGGGTTACAGCATGGCTGCAAGTCTAGACACATATCTCAGCTGCATCCATGGTTATAGGGCGTGGCACCCAAGTTACTGGTGCCCGGAAGTTTCAATCCAAACAGGTAGCTATCTCCCTTAGGGAAGTTCCCAGCATGGTGACAGGCATCCTCAAACTTCATATTGGTCAGTGGTCTGTCTTTCTCCAGGTTCACAGCCCCAAGCTTCCCAGCTTCCTTCGTCTTCTTTCCCAGAAATTTCTCAGCCACCAGCCACTGGTAATGCTGTGAGGTTTGGCTCAAACCCATTGCAAGCTGATGGCCTTTCTCCCTTCTTTCATCTGTTCCCTGCCCAGATAGCTGCATGTATGCATACACTGCAAGGACAGTCTATTGCATACACCCTGCCCCCAGTCTCCATAGTCCTGTTCCTTTTTTCTAGAAAGTTCTTTTAACAGAAGTCATCCTAGCTAGTAACATTGAAGCTGGAGAGGACTCTTGGACCCTGGATAAGATTCTTCACGTCTGTGGGGTATCCAGATCTACTTCTGCCCTTGACCTTGCTTCGTGCTTCTGAGAGACCAAATCTTTTAAGTTCAGACTCCATTTTAGAGAACCTGATCTAAGTTTGAACTCAGGTAAACTAACAGGTTGGTACTTAGCATTAGTTTTCAAGTTACCCCCCAACAAGACCTACATCTCCAGGTTATTACAACAAGATGTGCATCTAACTCCAGTTTCCAGGTTATCCTGTGTCATGGTTTGTAAATGCTTGTCCCAGGGAGTGGCACTATTTAGAGGTTCGCCTTGTTGGAGTAGGTGTGGCACTGTGGGCGTAGGCTTTAACACCCTTATCCTAGCTGCTTGGAAGTGAATATTCTGCTAGCAGCCTTCAGATGAAGATATAGAACCCTCAGCTTCTCCTGCATCATGCCTGCCTGGATGCGGCCGTGCTCCTGCCTCAATGATAATGGACTGAACCTCTGATCCTGTAAGCCAGCCCCAATTAAACATTGTTCTTATAAGAGTTGCCTTGTTTATGTTGTCTGTTCACAGCAGTAAAACCCTAACTAACCCCCCCCCCCCAACAAATCTGCACCCCACCCCTGCCTCACAACTACTAATGCAGGGGGAAAGCAGAAGTTAAGTTTATGGTTTGACTTCGGGCACCAGACAATTATACTAAAGGCCATTGTAGCTCTCCAATTAGATGCTTGCCAGGCTAGAAACTGCCCCCTCCCCACTTGCTGCTTTCTATAAAACCTTGCCCCATAGATGTTCTGGGCTCCTCTGCACCAAAACCATCCTGTGTGTCAGCTATGAGCTGGGCCCAAGCTAGCTCAAATAAAGGCCCTAGTGTGAATGCATCTTGTTGGCTTCTGACTGGTCTTTGGGGTTCACTAACACTTCCTTGGCACTACACTTCAGCACAGGCTCAGCCAGGCAGCGTAAGGGTCTCAGTGCTTTGTCCTTTAGGCACCATTTCAACTTTTTGCCCCATCTCTCAACTTGACTGCATTCTTTACATAGTCTGCCCACCCTTCCCTTACGTCTGAAGGTCTCTCCATTTTCTTCCTTTTTCTGTTCTCTCCCAACCCCTTCCTGCTCTTTCATTCCTCTCCCTGCCCAGCCTTCTCTCTCCTGACAGTCCTTCTCAGCCTCTCTGAAGTTCTTTCCTTTGTGCACACCATGGACATTTGTCCATGGGATCTTCCCCCATGTCTTCAAGGACTGCTGGAGCTGAGGTGTCACCTGCCTTCCCTGCAGCCCCACAGATTCCCGTACACAATGTGGACCTTCAGTGTCCCTGCTGGGCTTCCAATGGCACTGTAACTGGGTATCCTCACATGAGTGCCTGTTGAAGGCCCCATTCTGTCTGTGGTGCTGCTCCATTCCCCCCCACTGCACTACAAGCACTGGAGTCCACCATCAGTATGTCTACCCACTGTCCTCTTTTTCACTAGGAGAGCTTCTGCATGGAGACTGCTCCTCGCTCCACTGGAAAGAGCTCCTCAAACCCAAAATGGCAATGTGTCCCCTAAAAGCCTCTAGGTTTTTCCAACAACCCCCCAGAAGGACACAGACCGCACCTTGCACAGATTTTCAGGGCCCATTTTTTTATTATTCCATGTTGTAGCTACATACAATGTAGACCAGCCCCAACTGGTCCCACTGCTTTAGGAGAGCACTGAGCAGGGGCAGGCTGTGCCCTTTACAGAGTCATACACCTAACCCTTTTCTGCCTCATTGTCTCCCATCAGCAGGTGAGATGAAGCTCCCTAGCCCACAACTGCCACCTGCTGCTCTTTGCTTGGCTTATGTATGTCATTCCCTTCAGGTTCAAGTGAGTGACTGTCAGTAAACTCTTGAGGGTTGGCGTGCATAGGCCCTCCCTGTCTTCAGACTTGTGACTTCCATGGGGACAGGAGACAGATGGAGGTGGCTGAACATTGGCAGGTGGACAGGTACCATCTCCCATTAATAAAGGCCATGGGCCATCATGGGAAAACGTTTCTACAATATGAAGATCAATTCCTCCAAGTGTCCCACAGGCCTCAGTGCTGACACGAAGTCACCCATGGGAGCCATACTGTGGTGGGGTGAAGGAGCTGCCCTGCTTTACACAGCTTGTCCCTGCACAAGTGCACAGAATGGCTCTGGTCTGGACCAATTTCAGAGGCTTTTTCCAAGGCTTGTTTTTTTTTTTTTTTTTTTTTTTTCCAGCACATAGTAGGAGTGTTGTGAGAATTCTGTTGGTAAATCATCAGATGCTTCCTGAGCTCAGTGAAAAGTGGACTCTGGGAGTCAGGAGGCATTGCTCTGTGTTCTGCAAGTGTTCTGAACCTGGGGCAGGGTGGTTCCCTAACCTGACAATAAAGAGAGGAGAAAATAGTAAACATCTAAGGCATTGAAAAGGCCACAGCCTTGGCAACAGACAGAAGAGAAACTCTTTCCTACCGGAATTACTCATGTCTATCTCATACTGTAAAACACACACACACACACACACACACACACACACACACAATCCCCTCTTGTGGAAGGACAATGGGTGGAAGTCTACCTAGCCATTTCCTCTTTTTGACCTGGATTCTGGTGAGTGTTGTAAGTGCCCACATTGGTGGTGTTCCCAGCAGGCTACCCTAGTCCTCTCTGGTGTAGATTGGAAACCCCCAAGCTGATAAGGTTTTGTTCTCTTCTGATGCTTCCATTTTTCACTACTTGCTGTTTGCTTTTTACTTTTGCTTGCTACATACTCAATGAGTACCCATCAAAGTCAAAAGCATGCCTTCAAAAATCATTCTCTGAACCATACAGGTCAAGAAGCCAGATCCTTCACCTCCATTCACTGCTGGTTTCGGAGATAGGGTGCAGTTGCCTCTAGACAGTTACAAAAAAAAAGGTGGGTTCCAGTATTGACTGCAGGGGTCCTTTCTTACTGCTCATCCAGGGATGTAGGGTGTGGCCTCTTTTTACACGAGAAAGTGCAGAAAGGTTCCCTGTTACTCTGATCTTGGGGAGAGACTGGGTCTAAGAAGAAAAAGTGTGTGTCTGTGTGTGTATGTGTGTCTGTCTGTCTGTGTGTGTACACGTGTGTGTGTGTGTGTTTATGTGTGTGTGTACATGTGCATGCATGTTTGTGCACATCCATGTAAGTACTATGTGGGTCTGGTCTTAGTGTCATCTTTTGTGGTAGAACATACCTGCCTTCCTGTCTTATTCTGGGAGTACTCAGAGCCCGAGGAAGGAAGAGAAGGTATCAGCAATCAGAAGCTACCCCTGGAGTCCTTCTCAAAGATACTCCAAGATGCGGCTGTCAGAGAAAGATAGGCATTGGCTCTGTCCTGACCTCACTGAAGCACAGTGAAAACATCGAGACACCGTGCTCCTAATTAGTTGGCATGGAGAATGGAAGCTGGCTCTTTTAGAAAGCTGTAAAGCCAGATGCTGACATGTTTTACATTGCCTGTGAACGGAGTGATGTGCTTGTGTGTTTGCACTGTGGTGGGGGTGTCATATCTAATTCGCTTAATGTGCCTTAATGTGGGTTCTTGGCTTGCTGCCAGCAGTTTGCTCATTCTTTTCCCCTCTGACCTGCTATTGAACATCGCCTTGGACCTTAGCAAGCAACATCCTAGAGACTTTTCTGCAGAGAAAGATTGAAATGCTATCAGCTCTGTAACAGTCTCTTCTCGATGGATGTCTCTGAAATATAAACTCTCTTCAGAGAATACGGTTTTGATGTTCTTTAGCTCTCAAGGCCAGGCCGGGCATTTCTAGGCAAGCCACACCCTTCCAGATGTGCATCTGCTAAGGCGCTTGCTTGTGCTCTTTTTCTCAGATGACTATGGATGGAGCATGCTTTCCACACCGAGCCTGACTTCAAGTTCTTCCTGTTTGTTAATTAGGCTCCAATTTGTTCTCGGTGCCAAAGTTTCAAACCTCCTACATTCTTTACCCAACTGTTTTTCTTTCCCATCAATCATCTGTACCTGGATTTAATTAAGTGCTCATAAAATGAGCAGAACATTGTGAGATGTGCTGTTAAGACATGGGCGAGGGAGGGAGCTATGGAAGTAGGGAAAGAGAGAGAGAGGGAGAGGAAGGGGAGTTAGGAGGAGGATGAGAAAAGTACAGAGGAGGAAGGAAGAGGGGAGAAATAGAGAGAAGTGGGAAGAGAGAGATAAGAGACAGGGAGAGGCAGCAGTGACGCTGTCAAGAAGGGATACATGGCAGAATCGTGAGCAGTTTTCATGAGCAGCTCGTTGATAATTTAAGTAAATTAGCTGCCATCTGATGCCAGAATTCCACACACAATGACTTTCTAAGAAGCATTTCCAAAAGTATGAAAATTTCCCAAACAATTACAGGGAGATCTGGTGACAAAAAAAAAAAAAAAAAAATCCCCCCATTAACCCTTAAGTCAAACTCAGGAAGTTGATCTCACCTCTAATTGATTTGCGTTAAGCCAGTTTTTAGAGAGAATTTCATAACCCTAGTCATTTTACATACTGTGAGCCAACTGGCTGGGGCTGGAGGAAGTTGTCCTTGGGGTGGCTGGTCTGGACATATCTGGATGGGGTGCAGTTCACTCCTTAATGGCAGAGACTCCAGGACAGGGGAAATGGATCAGGGGCTTCTCTTTGCACGGGAACCTGGAAGCCCTCAGACCAGTGCAGTGCCATAGAATATACATGGGCCAAAGGCCATTTGAACTTTTTGTCTTCTGAACTTCTGTTTATGGTTCTTTCTCTGCTCACAGAGTGCTAGAGAACAAGGTTGTGAAGAGAGGTGGCTCTTTTTACCCATAGTGATGGAAGACTTATGATTGGTGTCTCTATGAACTGCCATGCCAATCCCACAGACTGACAATGGAAATGATCCAAATACTTACTGTGATTAAGCCTAAGAATTATTCAAAGTAACAAACCTGCTTATGGTAAACACTGGAGAAGTGTCCTGTGACATCACTCTCATTAAAGAAAATGAGTTATGCACATAACTGTAATTGTTTAGTAGCAGAAACCATATCTTCTGGTGCCCTTTATCCCTCCCTCTTTGCTCCCTTGTCCCAGCATGCACTGCACACATAAGCACCCTCTTGCATACATAGGCACACACGGAGTGCCCATAGGCTTCCTTAGGGAACTCACTGTATACAGTCCATTTCTGAAGTCACTATGTGACCACAGGCCTGGTACCGCTGATTGGTCACAATGTCAGTTGACCTTGTCTGATCATGAGATCTTCCTGGGGAAGTAGAAAATCAGATTCTAGCCCTACCAGCTGGTGTCTTCAAGAAAGGACCTGTGAGGTGATGGTCATTGTTCTCTGGTGTCTGAGAGTCCAGAGAATGAGGAGATACCCAGGGATGGGGAGTCATACTGGATGGGACACTGTCCCCAGCCACCCTGGGATCATTGCCTTCTGAATCCTGAGAGACTATAAAATGTCTTGTGTAACTTTGGGCTGAATCATGTTAGATTTTTTTTTCTCACTTGTTTCTAGAAGAATCTTCACTAAAATCATATGAGCCTAAAGTTCATGGCAAAAGTTCCTGCCTAGTGGGCTTTAATTTTTTAGTTCCACAGAGGAAACCTTAGAGTTTTGATCTGTCTTGCTCTTGGAACTCAAAGATATTTCACAAAATAAGAAAACACAGAACCAGAAAAAAACAAAAACAACAAACCGAAGATGCTCCCAAACAGAATAGAGGGAAACAGTGGCAGAGATTTCCACTCAGTTGAACAGAAAGCCTATCTAGTTTGTATCTTAAACACTGGTTACTTTTATCATAATTGTTTCCTATGGGTAACAAGGCAGAAACAATTAGTCTTATGCAGGCTGGTGGCACACCTGAGAATACATAATTGAGCCATTGCTTCAAACAATGTCCTTAAACATGGCTGACACACGACAAGTACAAACAGGACAAGTACAAACAGGAGCAAGCTGGCAGACAGGAAACTTGAAAGAACATTCTGGAAGGTGTTTTGCTGGAGGGACTATTCCATTGCCTGAGCACTTCTGAGTCTTATCCTGAGAGGTTGACCTGGCCAACGATGTCACATGGCTTCCTCTGTGGTGTTCGCAAAGTGCCCAGGAGGGACAGTTTGCATTTTGGTGCTATCAACTCAGAAGGCAATGTTGTTCCTTGTCTCTCAGGAGCGTGGGCGGACACTGCAGTTCCAGACTCAGAGCAAAGGGTGCCATCTGCTGAATCAAAGGCTTCATTTCCTGCAGCTGCAGCTGATCCTGGGCGGCCTCCCAGTGGAGACCTCAAGGGGCTCTGTGGCTGCAGGGAAGCGATGGGACACAGAATGGAGGTAGGCAGGAATGAGCCATGGTGTCTGAATGAGAAAGCAGGGGTGGGGTGTGGGGTGAGGGGGGCTTTGGAAGCAGATGTCTTGTTTTTGCTACTTTGGAAAACGGTGATCACACAAATCTGACATGTAGAGTCCACTTCACTGAACCAGCTGTGGAGAGGAATGGGAACCTCTGGAGCTAAGTGGGCCTCCAGGAGTCAGAGAATCAGGGGAGGAAGCAGAAGGCCAAGGTCTACAGGTGGGAAAGGAAGAGGAGCCTGTTAAGACAACCGGGGTCACCTGCAAGGTAATGAGCATGCATTAGGGTGGGGGCAGGGGGGATCAGGTTGTTCACCCTGATGGTATGTGTGTGAGTGTGTGTGTGTGTGTGTGTGTGTGTGTGTGTGTGTGTGTATGTGTGTATGTGAGCATGTGCTATGTGTCTCTATGTTGGAGTGTTGTCTATGTGGGAGTTCTGTCTATGTTATGTGGGTATGTGTACTGTCTGTGTGTCTGTATGGGGGAGGAGCTGTCTATGTGTCTATGTGTGGAGGATTAGGTGCTGTCCATTTATCTGAGTGTGAGGGGTGCTATTTTTGTGTGTATGCTGTCTATGTATCTGTGGGGGGGATTGTCTGTGGGGGATTGGTGTTATGTGTGTGTGTGTTTGTGTGTGTATGTATGTATGTGTGTGTGCTATGTGCCTGTGTGTGGGGATGTCTTTGTGGGGTGGACAATGCTGTCTGTGGTTGTGTGTGTGTGTGTGTGTGTGTGTGTGTGTGTGTGTGTGTGTGTGTGTTTATGTGGGGGGCTGCTCCCCGTGTCTGTAGGGGGATGCTATGTATATGTCTCTGTATATAGTTTAGGGAACTTTTGCAGTAGCCCCCTTGTTTGTGGTTAGTCACAGGTGATACCACTGCTTCACTCAGCTGCCCCATCTCTTGTGGAGAGGAACATGATACTGTGCTAATGAACACTGGTCATTCTCTCATTTTATTATATGTTACAGGTGTCGGGCTGGCTGGCTCAGTGGGTAAAAGCTTGCTGAAAAATCCTGACAGCCTGAGTTCAGTTCCATGGTAAAAGGAGAGAAATTACCTCCACAGTCATCCTCTGATCTCCACTCATGTACTGGAGCATGCGAGTGACTCCCTCACAAACACACGTGATAACAATAAGATAAAACATCTTAATGCCCCCTCCCCAGGAAACAGGAAACAAGTTTGGATCACTTGGCTTCACCTTTGTACATGTGAACAACTCCTTCTGTACAGTTTTCTGAGATTTAAATGGGGATGTGGCAACAAACAGTGAAAAAAAATGCACTCGGGGAGCACAGAAGACTGCCAGCCTTGTGTGCTCAGGGAGCACGGGGAACTGCCAACCTCGTGCATGGTGAGGTTGGGGTTTGCAGCCCTCTCTGAGGTTAGTGTTGGGTCTCTAGGCTGCTGCTGTTGTTTCATTAAACAGAATAGTGTAGGGAGGGTGAAGTGGAAATTTCTGGAGACTTGTGTCATACTGATGTTTTGCTGGGGCAGACTCGTGAGAGGACTCGTATGTTTAGAAAAAATAAAAATGTGACCACGGACGGTGGGACAGGGCTCGCGCTTTGGTTTGCTTTGCACCGCGTTGCTGGTCTTTGCTTGTCTTGACTTTGAAGAGAATAATTCACCAAATAACTTGTGATATTCCAGCAGCTTCTTTGCACCAATCTAGTGGGGCCTAGTGGTTTATTCCTGATCGTGATGTTGCTGCTGATTCCTGTTTGGTGGTCTGCTAGTAGACTGAACTGCTAATATCCTGACAATGAAGATTGGAACCACCCCCAAAGAACTATTTCTAAGCAGGCCCGTTTCTCCAGTGTCCTAATAACCTTTCTTTTTCACTACTTCTGGTGGGTAGTGGGCTAGAGGGGAGGTTAAACCATTTAAGAACCCTCATTAAAGTCGACTTTGAAAGATCTAACCCTACAGAAGGGACTCACTTGCCATCAGTTTCCTCCTCAGCTGCCATGAACTGAACAATAGGCTGCAAACAAATGGAGCAAACTGGACGGACGCGTCACATTTGAACAAAACTGAAGATCCCACGTGGAAGCAAATGAAAATCTACTCCCTCTCTTAACGAACTCAGGGAAGAAATCGTTGAGATTTCTGCTCAGAGGCTACTACTACTACGGAACGCTGTGTGGCTTTGTGTCCATGTCTTCCGCTGATCTCCTTCCATCAGGGAAGCCTGTTCCAGTTTGCCTGGGCTCTCCACAACACAGCCCTTTCACTCCCAGGAGACCTTGAGTTGTTCAGATAAGGGAAGCAGTGAGGTGCAGCCATCAGTGATTTGCACTTGTGGTCCAGGAGGCTCCCACTCCACCTTCCCCTCCACCTAAAGTGGTGAATGACAGTAAGTGGCTAGAGATGCTGGAAAATGGCCCCGTCTAAGGTGAAAGGCTGTCCCACTGAAGGCACTGGCACCTTGGGACTAAAGGAAAGTGGCACCCATCCACTCCACTAATGCTTAACATGTAATACTTGTCCAGACTGATGGGCACAAGGCAGTGATATCTCAACCTCACAGGGCTGTTATCTATCCTCTATTCTTTAAGTCAGGAGCCTTGAAAATTGCTCCCACTGGGATCCACTATCACCTTGGTATAATACATCAGAAGATAAGATTCATCCTATGTAAGTACACTTTGATGCCCAAGATTCCACACAAATTTTTTTTCAGGAATCCTTTAATCACAAAGGGATGGTGACTTTTATCAAATATCTTTTTCCAGCATCTATTGAGATGGTTCAATGAGTTTATGATTCTGTACTTCATTTTTTTTTTTTGATGTGATGAACAATGATTATTGACTTGGTTATGTTGAACCATCCTGGCTTTCCCAAGATCAATCACATCTGACAATGGTAACCGTATCATCTGTCTTATGCAATGTTGGATTCAGCTTACTGGATTTTGGTTTTTCTGTTTTAGAAATTTTACTTCTGTTTATTAAAATTTCATTATCCAATTTGCTTTTTGTTTGGTTTTTATCTGAAATTTCATATTAGGATAATAATTTTGAGAAATGTGTATGGGAAGATTTCTTCTTCACAATTTTTATAATATTAGAGAATAATGGGTATTGTCTCTTCCGAAGAATGTGTCATAATTCTTCAGAGAAGCCTTTGGCTTTTCTTTCTTGAGAGTCTAGCTCAACTCCTACCTTTGTGTATACAAGTTCTCTGTGTCTTCATGGTTCAATTGACTGGCTTGTCTACACCCAGAAATGCATCTGTTTTCTTTATAGCTTTCTTAGTATTATTATTATAAATTGTTCATAACACTCTCAACAACTTTTTGATTCTTTATTCATGATCACCTCTCCCCTTTTGACCTGTAATTTAGAGTTGTCTTTCCTTTGTTCTGAGCTGAAAGTCTGTTGATTTTGCTTTTTCAAAACCAGTCCACTCAGTTCATTGGTGAACACTGTATTTACCTTATCTTCCCTCTTCCTTCACCTGCCTCTAATTTCTACCACGCTTCACCTCCTCTCAGATTCATTGTCTCTTCTTTAATTATCATTGTGTGTGTGTGTGTGTGTGTGTGTGTGTGTGCACCCATGAGCATGTGCGTGTGCATGTGCGAGTGCCTGCATGCGTTTAATTAGTTGGGTCCATTCAGTGTTGCTTATGTATATAGGTATTTAGGCCTGACAACGTGGGATTGGAAAAATCTATCTGGGTATTTGTACCTGGAGAAGACTGATTCTTTCTCTCAGCAGCCATTGACTGCCTGTAGCACTCCATAAATTTGTAAAAGTTAAGTTCTTCTGTTGTTGAGTTGTAGTTGTATTGCATTGTATTTAGAAAGGATACACGAGGGGCTGGTAAAATGGCTCCGTGGTGAAGAGCATTTATTCTTGAAGAGGACCTGGATTCAATTCCCAATACCCATACTGTGGCTCACAACAACTCCAGTTCCAGGGGATATGATGCCCTCTTCTGACCTCTCCTGGTACCAGACACACACAGAGTGCCAATACATGACGCAGCAAAGTACTTGCACACATACAAATCTAAATGAAAAAACAACACAAGACATTGTTTTGATGTTTTAAAATCTATTGATATTTCTATTTGAAATCTGATCTCTGGCCCACTATATTGTGTTCTCTCGAGTCAAGAGAATATGAAAGGATGGTTCAATGACATATGCTGATTGGGGACAGCTTTCCTTCTGTTTCAGCTCTTAAGTGAACAGGTCTGTGTCCATTGGATCATTTAGTCTGGTCTATAATCCAACTGTGATGATTATTGGTGGATATTTTGTCTTAGTGGGATCTCTGCTCACAGATGTTGAGGTGTTGATATTCTCCACTGTTACTGCACTGGGCTCTTCTTTCTCTTTATATTCAGTAATCCTTCTGAAAAGCACTGGGTGTTCTGGTGTTAGCTACATGAGTGTATGCACAGGGGTCATAGCTTCTTATAGATGTGGCTTTTTGACCATTGCATGGAAGCTTTTATTGTCTCTGCATTGTTTTTGCATCAAAGTCTATTTTACTGTAGTGGTCCCTGGTGGTGTTATTTCCACTTACGAGGGACATCTCTCATGCCCTTCATTTTAGCTCCATGTTTTGATTGATGAAGTGAGTTTCTTGTAAGCAGCATATAGTTCAGTCTTTTGGGAATCCATTCATCCTACATCTTTTACTTAGGAAATACCATTCATTATATCCAAGCTTTTATTTGTGATTGAGGACTTACTTCTATCATTCTGATAATGATGTTTCAATTTTAAGTACTTTCTATTCTTGTTTTCCTGTCATACTTGACTTTGTGTTTGGATGGCTGGCCAGCATAATGAGACTAATCTTTGTTATCTTTATGTCTCAGTTCTGGATCAGCAGATTACATATTTTTATTTGTTTTGAAGAATTTTTTCCTTCTATCTTTCTGAGGAGTCACTTTCTTGGGTATTCTTGGTAGTCATGTATTTATTTTTAAAAACTTGGAATTTGTTGCTTCCTTGTCTGGAGGTTTCTGGGTATACATTTGATGCTATTTGGCGAGAGTTTGCATATATGTGACTTGACACTTTTTTCTCACTCTGATTTCAGAATTCTCTTCTTCTCCTGTATGTTAAGCAGTTTGACTATAACATACTCTGGTGATGATGTTTTATAGTCATAGACACTGGGGGTTCTTCAGCTTCTAATGACTGCTGTTCACATCTTTCCCAAGATTGTGGAAATTCCCATTTATTATTAAAGTGAGTGTGTTTTCTGTAACTTTTTATTTTCCCTTTAATTTCTCTAACTCCGAATTCAAATATTTAATTGACAACATCTCAAAGTTGTAGGATGATGACTTCAGTGTAGAAATTTCTAATTCCTTTCTCTTTTTATTCTTAACCCTTTCCTCCCTTTCATTTTTCTTTTCATCTGCTGTTTGATGTGGATATTTCAAAAGACTTGTATACAGATTTGTATATTTTTCTTCTATTTCTTCTAGTCTTATTGCCAAGATGTTGAACTACATTTTTGTTTAACTTGTTGTTCTGGCTAGTTTTATGTCAAGTCGACACAAGCTAGAGTCATCTGAGAGAAAAGACCTTCATGTGTGAAAATGCCTCCAAAAGACTGAACCGCTTGTAGGCAATCCTGTAGGGAATTTTCTTTCTCAGTGCATTGTGGATGGTGCCATCCTTGGATTGATGGTCCTGAGTTCTATTAGAAAGAAGGCTGAGCAAGTCATGAGGAGCAAGCCAGTAAGCAGTGTTTCTCCATGGCCTGTGAATCAGCTCCTGGTTTCAGGTTTCCACCTGGTTTGAGTTCCTGCCTTGGCTTACTTCATGGACTATGATTTAGGATATGCAAACAAACACACCCTTTCCTCCCTGAGTTGCCTTTAGTCCTGGTGTTTCATCACAGCAATAGAAGCCCCAACAAAGACATGTACTAAGTTATTGATTTGGGAAATTACAATTTTATTCTTTCTCATGAGTTCTGTCTCTGCCGAATTCTTCATTCACAGCATGAATTGCTTGCCTGACATTGCTGGGTTGTATTGCTGTATCATCTTAGACTTTTTTAAAATTTCTTTTGATTTCTTTATTAGAGGCATTACCTATATCCTTTTGCTTGGGGGCCCCTTGTTAGCTAGTTATGTTTCTTGATGGGCTTCATGTAACTTTGTTTTACTATAACTCTTGGTTCCCTGTGTTTGAGAAGTACATACCTGGAGGATCAATCATTTCTACTACTTTTATAAGATGACTCTCACAGTCAATTGTCAAATGCACACCTTGGAGCAGGCAGTGACACAGGCATGTGGTTGGTCAGTAATATGGCTCCAGTCTAATCCAGCACTCACTGAGGGAGGCCAGTTCTTGCTGGGAAAGGGAGTGGTGTCAGTTCCTGCCATGTAGCAAAGCTATGATCCAAAGCTAAGACTCCAGGCAGATCCCCACCTAAACTTACAGCCACTGGTGATGTTGGATCTCTTACACATGGGTTTTCTGTGGTGTTGAGGTCTGCTGAGACTCTCACTCCTCTTTCCCTTTGCTAAGTTCCCTTATCCAGTTAAAGAACATGTCTGTGGTTACCAGTTTGCCTCTTTTGTCTCTGTGAAAGACTGGGTTCTAACTGTCTCCCAGCTTTCTTTCTCTCTTTCTTTTTTCTCTCTTTCTCTCTTTCTTTCATTGTTTCTTTCTTTTTTCTTTCTTTCACTTCCTTCCTTCCTTCTTTCTTTCTTTTTTCTTTCTGTCTTTCTTTCTTAAACTTGATTCAGGATCTGTTTATTTCATGAAAAAAAAAACCAACCACAATAATATCAATTATAACTTCAAAATCTCCTTCTCTTAAGAAAAATGGTAATATAACTTTAGACTTAAAGAAACATTAATTCTGAGAGATTCCCAGTTCACCTTCTCACCATGAATTTCAGAGAAGGTGGTGACTTTGTTTGTTTGTTTGTTTGTTTGTTTGTTTTGGCTGCCTGTCTCTCTCTTTTTAAAAAATAATTATTTATTTACATCCCAAATGTTACCCCCTTTCTAGTCCCCCCTCCCAGAGTTCTTCACCCCATCCTCCTTCCCCTTTGCCTCTGAGAGGGTGCTCTCCCCACTTCCAACAACAGGCATCTCCCTTCTCTGGGGTATCAAGTTTCTACAGGATTAGATCCACTGAGGCCAGGCAAGGGAGTCAGTCCTCTGCTACATATGTGTGTGTGTGGGGGGGGTGGGGCTTGGACCAGCCCTTGTATGCTCTTTGGTTGGGAGCTTAGTCTCTGGGAGCTCCCAGGGCTCCAGGTTAGTTAACACTGTTGATCTTCCTAGGGTGTTGCCATCCCCTTCAGCTTCTTCAATCTTTCCCCGAACTCTTCCATAGGGTTCCACAACCTCAGTCCAGTAGTTGGGCCCCCCTTTAGCAACCACTTCCACTTCCACCCTGGGATATCACATGTGCATGCTCCTAACCTCCAGCTCTCAAACATACATTGCTTTGTGGTTTCCTTCTACTGTTCTCTTACATGCCTCTCATTTAAAGAACAGTATCCACACTTATGTCTGAACATATGTGCATGTATCTGTGGGGTTTTCAGTGTTTGAGACTGCTATTAATGCCATTATCTTTACCTAACTGGTCTGTATGTTCCCCGAGGACAAAGACAAACCAGTACCTATTAGAACCTCAAGTCTGGCACATAGGATTCAAAATGTTTAGAGACTGATTCAGGGGTCCCTTCTTTCTGTATGAGAGAAATCTGTGTAAGCACCTATACACCTTCTATATTTTACCTACTAGGAAAACAAACTAAGATCATAGAAGAGAGGAATGTAAACTTGGGATTGCAGTCAGCTGTATTAGGGATTTATGTGCATGGGAGGAACCCAGGAGACCCTTACAAACCAGCTGAGGACTTGGAGAAATTTCCAGAATGCCAACTCTGCACCATTTGTTCAGCCTTGAGGGGACCTTTCTAACAGACATACTTGCAAACTTCAGAGTTTATGGGTTTTTTTTTTTTTTCTTCTCCCAATCATGTTTGTAAAGTTTGCATGGAGGCTTCCTACTCAGGCAAACAGCCACAGCCCAGGCTCAGAGGAATCGATACTGGTCTGGACCAAATGCTTAGAATGTAAAGTTTCTGCCGAGGCCCAGAGAGAATTCTACTTGTTAAGTCCACCTTCTCAGATATGGAGCCAGAATACAGGACCCTTTTCAGAGCCGAGGGCTTCTGCCTTTTGTCTGTGGGATGGAGCCTTCATCAACTTCCAAGTCTCTCTCTCTCTGTGTGTGTTTTTTTATTCTTGGCGTATGACTGAGGGAAGGTAAGAGAAGAGGGAGACATGGTAAAAGTAACCTACCCTGGCTGCCAGTGATCCATACATTAATTCACTCACCCATTCATCTGTTTGACCAACCATTCATATATTCATCCATTCATTTGCCCATTTATTTTTATACATCTCTCATTCATCCACCCCTACACTCACCCATTCACATATTCATTCATACATCAATCACTCACTGGACATCCGGTGCTGGACACATTGTGAACAGGCATGACCCTGTCCTCCTGGACCCCTGCCCAGGTGAGGAGAAGACTGCTGACTGACATCTAAACTGAATGCCAAGGGTTACGTTGGCTGTGTGAACAGCTTGTTGACAGGAACACAGAGAGATTACACCGGAAACAATGCCATTCTTATTTGGGAATATTGCAAAGGTATTGCAATACTTTGCAAAGTATTGCAAAGGGCAAGGGAAGCATTGCACTGAGACTGTATATGCCACAGATAAGGGCCACAGTCAAGAGGCTGCAGCAAAGGCAGACTTCTAGAGGCCAAAACGAGCAGGCGGTCACAGGACATGTTGACACATGATTTTGGTTCCAAGGATTAGTATCTAAAGTGGTACAGGCATGAGGCTAAACAGACAGGTGTCACGGATAAAGCTTCCCATATGTGCTTTTATGGGCTTTGTGCAAGGTTATGGTCACTGGGCAGTCATCTGAGCTCATCACTCTGAAGCCATCATGAGTGAGAACCAATTCCTTCCAAACCCATTTGCTCAAGCTGGTGCAGACCGACTACCTCATTTTGACTCTGACAGCTGTCATTGTCTAAACTGCATCTCCCCCCACCCCCCATTTACACAAGCTTAGCCCTACCTAAGAATAGATACTGCTGGCCAGGTGTCTAATAGGGAGCACACACATGTGTTCAGACATGTGTCACCCAGGTGACTCAATGCAAAGCACATGGAGGGGATTCATAAAATTCTTCAAGTGGGTTCTGAATTCGCTGTGTCTGGAAACTACAGGGCTGCTGGAGATGCTGGGAGCTGAGGGCATGGTACAGATGGGCTGAAGACTTCAGGAGGGGCTGGGTGTGTGTGTGTGTGTGTGTGTGTGTGTGTGTGTGTGTGTGTGTGTGTGTGTCTGTGTGTGTGACATGATTTCCCATGGCCAAGAGTAGGAGAGTGAAATGTTGTTGAGTTCTGGTATCCAAACTCAGCTAGAACAACTTCCAGGACATGGATTTCCTTGGGGGCAGGAAGCTGGAGGTTGCCATCAAGACAGTGAGACCAGTGCCTGGACCCCATTTGTGATCATAGGTGGCACTGTCTGACTGGCACAACTGTTCTTTGGGCTTTTCAGTCCAGAGTGAATTCCCACTCCTGCCTTTCCATCACTGTAGTGTATGAGTCAGCTCTCACACTGTAACAAATATCACAGAGGGTGTAAGCCACAGGTGTTGACACTCACCATCCTGGAAGCTGAGGCATATGGGCACTAGCTGGACTCTTCGAAGGCTAGTGTTCTTCTGGAGTCCTCCTTATGCCTTTCCTTCTGTGTGGCTTTGTCCTGATCAATAGTCTACAAGATAACTCTGAATAAGGGCTTCTGTTTCACAAACCATGGTATTAGTGGTCATACACACAATCACACATCGATAAAAAAGTAAAAGTTGTAAATAAAAGTCATAAATAAAGTTATGGATAAACAAATAATCAAAACTACCAGTCAGATTAGATTAGGACCTACCCTAGTAACGTCATTCTTTTCCTCAGTACCATTTCTGATAGGATCACTTTCAGAGGTTCCTGGACTCAAGACTCTACCACAGATTTGAGGGACCCAGGATGATGGAAGACAGACAGCTGAGGTTTCATTTTCCCATTACCAACAGGATGCCACAGACCCCATCATCCCCCTGTGTGAAGGAGTTGGATAACTAAGACATTATCTTGTTTTTTGTTTTTTGTTTTTTTGTTTTTTTTTGTTTTTTTTTTTTTTTTTTTTTTTTTTTTTTTTTTTTTTTTTTTTTTTTAAGCATCAGTGCAGTCTCATTATCAGTCCTGGAATGTTTTATTGCTGACCTCATTTGTGTGTGATGATATTCTGATTTAAGAAGGGCAGAGGTTGTATACCACAGCCATGAACATACCCAGACCGCTGTGAATACATTGTCTATATTTCCCTTTACAGATTACTTTAGTGATAACTCACTGAGATATTTTATAGCACCTTGATTCTTCAACCGAGCCCAGGCTGATATGGAACTTAGAGCAGTTGAAGCAGCCAGACCTCTGCCCTGCATAAAATATGAGAGTCATTTCAAATTTTTTCTGGAACAACTATGGGACTTGTCTCCTCCGACTGTGATTCAGTATCTCAGCAGCCTATAAAAATATATGAGTCTGTTAGCATCAAATGATTTGGTAAGTAAATTATTAACTAATAAAATACCTTTCCCCTACACTCTATATCTGGAGTAACTTAATCACAGAGAGACAAATGAAGGCTTAGTGTTGTGACAGGATCGGCATTTTGGGGAGGTGCTATGCTCAGATGTCAAGAGAAAATGTGATGTGGAAGGGATAAAATGCAGGTATCAGTGAGAACTTACACTCTGTTGTTCCCTTCCTCCCTCTCAACCTTCTCTTTCTATTGTCTCTCTGTCAGAATCACACTGTGTTAGACTAAAGAACTTGCAGAAATTTTCCTACCTGAGTCTCCTGGCATTAAAGTAAATTTAAAATTTTCCTTCTTTCTTTTCCATCTTTCCATCTTTCCATCTTTCCATCTTTCCATCTTTCCATCTTTCCATCTTTCCTTCCTTCCTTCCTTCCTTCCTTCCTTCCTTCCTTCCTTCCTTCCTTCCTTCCTTCTTTTTGTTTGTTTTTCGAGACAGGGTTTCTCTGTGTAGCTTTGGCTGTCCTGGAACTTGCTATGTAGACCAGGCTTGCCTAGAACTCACAGTGAGCCACCTGTCTCTGCCTCCTCGGTGTCTGGTTTAAAGTCATGTGCCACCACTGCCTGGCTAAGTATTTAGTTTCTCAAGAAAGTGGGGGGGTGGGAGGGGTATGTCCGAGGCTTCCTGTTGCAGTCTGGTCTGTTTCTGTGCCCTCCTGGTCCCTCACTGTTTCTCACCCACATGGTGCTTCTAGAATTGCCACAGTGATCTCCTTGGTGTCCTCCTCACCCTGCAGCCTCTTTCTAATCCCCTCTTTATATAGATGCTGAAGTGAGTGTTTAAAATCAAACTTACTGAGGAATGATTTTTCTGCAACATAATTTACCCCTAAAGTACTAAACTGTTTGGTGATTTGAGAAAATGTACTTGGCTATGTAAGGACCACCATCTAAACTGTAGAATATTTCCATCTCCCCCTACTCCATGTCCCATGAGAGTGTTCTCAACCCCTTGCTAGACACTGAGCCTTCCCTGCCACACTTCCAAGAGTGTACTTGCATAGAATCAACCCCACCGTTTTATGTCCTACCTCTTCTATCCCTCTCCAGAGTCACCTCCCAGTGGCTACTCCTTCTCATTGCCAAACTTGTTTTATCATGTGACTATACCACAGCTGGTTCTATATCCCCAAGACAAAAGCCTTGTGTTGCTTCCTTTGCAGATATGTTTTAATTCCTATGTCTCTACTCAGAAATAGAATCCTTGGCTCTTATGATTACAAGAAGCCTCCATTTCCTCTCCAGGGTGACCATACCCCTTTACCTTCCCATGAGCCATAAACAAAATCTTCAGTCACCTGATCTTACTGGCATTCGGCATTACCAGGCTCTTAGGTTTTATTGCAGCCCAAAAATAAGATTATAGTTTTCATCTTTAAAGTCAGTTTCCTCTCATTTATACTCAGTGTGATGAGACTGATCACGTTTTATACTTACCACATGCACATGTTTATTTGAATAGTTCCCTGTCTTATTTGCATTGGATTGTTTATTAGAGTCATGAGAATTCTTTACATCCCTGAAGATAATATATTTTATCAATAAGATAGATGCTGTGCAAATGTTGTTTTCTTCCAGTCAAGGTTTTAACAATACTCAATTTACCTAAAGTATTTGAGTCTCTTTATGTGCTTCTGAAGAACTCCTAACTACCTTCAGCCTGAGAGACATTTTTTTAAAAAGTACAATAGGAACATAATGGCTTACCTTTCATGTTAGGTGTTTGGCCTGTCTGGGATGATTTTGTCTGGTTCTTCATTTCAGAAATGAATATTCTCTCGCTCCGTACACATTTGAAAAGCGTTAATTCACTATGACTTGGTCCCCTGAGGGTCCTTCTGTTGCAGGCTCAGTCCCCAGGTTGCAGTAAAGAGAGGATTGAACCTGTTATGAAGTTGACAGAGGTTAAGGACCTTGTACTATGCACTCCCTAGAAGTGGACTGTGAAGAGCCAGCCATTTTTGTTGTCGGTTGTGCTCCTTGGCCATAATGTGAGCAACTCGATCCCTGTATGCTCTCTGACCTTGTCATCTGGCCCTTCTGTGACAGACCAATAAAACAGTCAAGCCGGATCATGAGTGCAAGCATTTTTCTCTTTATAAGTTCATCACCATAGGTGTTTTTATAATAGCAACAGAAAGCAAAGTAACATCATCTTTGATGAAAATTAGTCTAATACAATTTTAGAAGAGCTAATTCTGGTTCATCAGTAGAAGACCTGCCCATTTTATGTTGAGAAGATTGTGAAAGAAGTTTGGCTATGTCCCTTTAGTTCTACCCAACCGTGACCTGAGCCTTACCCATAGAAGAGACCTTCCTGGACCACACTGAGTTCCTGTACTACATGATTTCCTCTAGAGTTTAGCCAAAGGGGAGCTTGCCAATGTTCAGGGGAGCAGCCTGGGGCCTGGGATATCATCTGCCTTCCCTGTCAGACTGCAGCTGAACACTGAGCCCCGTTCAGCCTGTCTGTAGGATTTTATCTGCCAAGTTATACAAAATCTCCAGCTGCAGGTTCACTCACACCCAGTGCTCCAAGGATGAACCTTGAGGAAGTGTTTTCACTACCTGGGTGTGGTGGTTTGAATAGATTTGGCTTTCATAGACTCATATGTTTGATGCTTGGCCCATAAGGAGTGGCACTATTAGGAGGGGTGGCCTTGTGGAGTAGGTAAGGTCTTTTTGGAGGAAGTGTGTCACTGTGGAGGCGAGCTTTGAGGTCTCCTATGCTCAAGCTATGCCCATTGTGGAGTGTCTCTCTCCTTCCTCGCCCCTTCAGGTCAAGATGTTGAATTTCCACCTCAACTTCCAGTGCCAGCCGTATCTGCCTGCATGCTGCCAGGCTTCTCACAATTAGTCCATTATCCTATAGATGTAGGTATCCTATAGATAATGGAATAAACCGCTGAAAGTCTAAGTCATCCTCAGTTAAATGTTGTTGGTGCTGTGGCCACGGTGTCTCATCACAACTATAGAAACTCTAACTAGGACAGGCCTCTGTAGGTCACTGGTGAAAGACACATTTCACTACTGTATTCTAATTAAAAAAAAAAAAAGATTTATTTATTTATTTAATGTATGAGTACACTGTTGCTATCTTCAGATACACCAGAAGAGGGCATTGGATCCCATTTCAGATGGTTGTGAGCCACCACGTGGTTGACGGGAATTGAACTCAGGACCGCTGGAAGAGCAGTCGGTGTTCTTAACCACTGAACCATCTCTCCAGCTGTATTCTAAGTGGGCCTCTTTTCAGATACTCACTGGCAGGTCTAAATGCTTTTTATCCATTTCTCTGCTGCAAACCTTCTGTGTCCTTTTGGTGAGTGGTGAGCCTTTTAAATACTATATAGCTGAATGGTTCAACCTTCTGGTCTGAGAACTCGGTGCTTTAGAGTTGATGTGTAACTGTTATTAGATGGATTGTCTCCTCCATCTTTTCGTGTATTTGTAACTTCTCTGCTGATCATTATTTTTTCAATTTCATTCTTGTATCCTATTGATTTTTGTTTGTTACTTTCCCCTCACTGTTAGCATAGCCATACCTTCTATTTATATGTTTCTGGTGGTTCCCCTCAGAATGTTAGCGGGTACACACCATCTATAATGTGTAAGTTAATCAGGATCACTATCACCCTTTGCCCTGATTTTTTTCAACATTTTACTTTTCAATATTTTTTTGCCCCTACTTCCTTTCCTTAATTACCACTGATTGCACAGCGAATGTTACTGCTTTTTAACAACCCATCCTTCCTAATGTTTCTTTTCCTTAGCTCCATTTGTAACAGTTTATCTGGGAAAGCTGTTACTGTTTTACATCTGACAGTCATGCTCCCTTCACCATGCTCTTCTTTCTGTTCATGGAGCCTGGTGCTGTAATTGCTGTTTCTTTGGGATTGTCTCTGTCTTTGGTATTTTCCAAGACCTAAAGGCTATCTGGCTGTGCTCTGACTTCTCTTTGATCTTCCAGATTCCTGTGGAGTCCCGTCTCTGTCTCCAGCACCAAGGCACCATGAGCTACTTCATACTCCAAGTTCTAACCCTAGTCTGCCTTCATCCCCAGTGCTTGCTGTGTAATTGAGTAACATCACAGAGCTCACTAAAGTCACTCTAGCTTTCAAATCCTGCAGCTGGGTTTTGCTGCTTATATGAAGCCCGCCCTTCTTAAAACTGGTCTATAGAGTGGTATCCATCTGGACTCTGAGCTATTAGGGAGGCTGAGGTAGGAAGATCCCTTGAACTCTGGAGTTCACAACCAACCCGAGCACCAGAGTGAGACCCTGTTTCAGAAGACAGAATAAAGCAGCAAAACTCAAGGTTTGGAGCTTCTCCAATGGTGGTTTATTCTATTGTGTTTTAATTTTTTTATTGTGTGTACGTGTGAAGACACGTGGATCCATGTGTGTCAAGATCAGAGCACAATTTGAAGTTAGTTCTCTCCATTCTCCATAAGGAGTCAAGTCATCAGCCTTGACTGCAAGCTCCTTTACCTCTTAGCCAGCACACCAGCCCTCTTGGGAGCTTAAACCATGGAAGTACTGCTGATCTGGAGGAAATAGTGTTCCTTCTCTCTCTCTTACAGTCATGATTTCCACTAACTCAGCAGCCGACGTTCCCTCTTATAGTGAAGTTGTCCTGTCATCTCTTTCTTACAGGGCTGTCTTCTGATGACTCTCTCGAACTGCCAATCCTTAGTTCTTTTCTTACTGTCTTAAGTCTTGAACCTGTGTATCTTCTCATTTTTTCTCAAGGTGGCCTGTTGCTCCATTTCCTGTGAAAGGACTTTGGGTTATAGTTCCTGCAGAATGTTCACTCTCCTGGTATTTCCTTCGCCTAGGACATTCAGATGTCCGTGGTTCTGACTTCCCTGTGTTGGTTTGTTTTTGTCAGTTTATAACTCTCATGTGAAATGGGCCATATACAGGCAGACTTTGTTTGTTGATCACATATGGGTGCTTCACCTTCAGGATCTGCTTTTTTATAAGCTTTTGCAAGCTCCTGGAGGATGGCCTTCTTACTTTTCCAGGTTTTTCTTTTTTTTTCCTCAATATCTCAATAATCTCTATGATAACTAGGCACCTGGGAAGAGTCAACCCCAGCCTTCCATGCAAACAAAGGACCCTGTATTCTCCAGAGGGTGGCAGATAATTCTTCAAGGGGATGCCAGGAGTGACAGAGAGTAGAATGAGATCTGCTGAGCTGGAATGCCAGGCTTGCCTGTCTGGGATGTTGAAAGGGCCAAAAAGTACCTTCAGTGAGGCCTGACCCAGCCTGAGAGCAGTCAACAGGTCTCTCAGATCTGGCAACTCCCTGGAAGCTTGGTCTTCACACTGGTGTGCTGAACATGTGCAAGCACACTGGCCCCAGGCAGGCCTGTTTCATACCTTTTGCTGCTCTTCTCCTGAGAAGTACTTTCCTCATCCTACCACAAACCATGGGACCACACTTCCAGGAAATAGGCTCCATGTAGCCAGGGAATAGACTGCATGTAGCCAGGGCTGCTCCTGACTCTGTACAGCTTTCATGTTCACTCTTGGTCACCAACAATACACAATTCTTGGTGCTTTCTGGCTCAGCTATGTAGGTGGGTGTATGCATTTTAATCTATATTCTTTAGCTTTGGGAGGGGGCAGTTTTTGCTTCAACCCAGTCCAGACCATGGACAAAGCAACTAATTTTGTTTAAATATGTGGTTAAAACCTGTGTAATGTGTAATGACTCCAGTGCAGAGGGCTGCTACAAAGTATTGTCTCCTTTTCTGTGGATGCTTATGTCCATTATACCTCTCTCACATGGCTCTATGAAGCACCTCCATCAAGTCGAGTCAGGGCCTTGCAGAGAGGTGTGCAGCGTGTTCTTACTGAGGTAATAACTGTGGGTAGGGTGAACCATTAGGAGTGGGCATCAGGTTGGGCTTGCTCATGAAAGGCTTCCTCCCCAGCATGCTGACACATTTTGTGGACATCTGTTCTGATGACCCCCTTCAGAGGCCATGAGCTGTTGTAAAGGGACACTAAGATTTCTGCAACCTTGCCATTTCCTGCTGGAGCATCCTGCTATGCCTGTCATCCTGGTTGGCAAAGCATACCTTTTCCTCTGCTTCCTGAACCTTTCCAGTGTCCCTGGGTGGCTGTAGCACAACTGAGCCACCACCACCATTCTTCCCTGCAGCTGCTCCTGCCTCAGGGCTATTCCCTATCCCAGTTGGAGCCAGTGGTTTATGGAGTGACTAGGAAGCCACTCCCTTTCACAACAGATCCCACAAGCATCTTGCTCTGTCCTCTAATGAAGAAAGTGGGCAGGGTGGGACCAGTCTGCAGCCTGGAGCCTCCTTAGCTCTAGTTCTGCATCCCCCTATGTCAGAGCCATGACACCCAGCCTGTGAATATCACCTGCATCCTAACCACAGGCTGAGACCTCACAGAACTAATTAGCATCTCTCCTCACCCACACCCCCAGGGCGGCTCACAGGGTCCCGCACATAATTAGCCGATGATAAATATTTGTTGAACTGAAATGAACTCTCTGGAAACAGCGATTTAAACATGATTAAGTAGTTTCTGAACACTCCAGGTCGTCCTCAGGAGCTGTAACGATTCTATCTTCTTATGCTGCCTGGATGCCCTGGGGATGCCCCGTCTGTTCAAATCTCCATCACTAGTTCTTTCTGGCCAGCTTGTTTGTCTCTCTCCTTGGGGGGAGCTGCTGCTCATCTGACCCCTTGCCTGTCCTCCACTGCCAGGCTTTACCAGAAAGGAGGCTAGGCAGGTCTGCCACTCCTAGGGCAACAGCTCAGGTCACAGTCTGCATGTTGGGAGCAACAGAATGCCCCACATGACCGCTCCTTCCTGGTCGATTTCTAGGTCTGTGGCTACAGTGTAGAATACCCTAGAACAAGAAGCCTTCCCACCAGCCAGCCAGGCAGGGACTGGCAGAAGCCACCTGTTAAAGTGTGAGAGAATGATGAAGGTAAGACTCATCAAGCCTGCTGCCAAACATGGCTTTCATCAAAAGATGCCTCCCGTTCCCTCCTGGTAGCAGAAGGAACTTGACTTAACACAGGGCAAAGTTTCCATGGGTCCCTACACCCTGTAAGCTGCAGGCTTCACCCACCAGCACTTCCATCTGATTTACCATCTTTGAACCCTGCCTCAGGGATTTCAAATCTCCTGCCATCCCTGCTGGCCCTGCCACTGTGACAAATGCTGGTGGGAGCCATCAGTGTGAGAGGAAGGACAGAGAAAAGCCACCTTAACCCACGTCATGGGCTATACTATGTCATTTGTCTCAGGTGCTAGGGGTTACAGACAACTCTTTGGAGGGTCTCAGGTCTAAATCCCCTCAGCACCCTGCTTGTACTCAGTATTGCACCAGGGTCTCTCTTCTGGGAGTAGCCAGAAGACTGCTGCTCAGCTGAGGGGTAGAGCTCTTTGAGTTTTTAGGTTTCCAGCATCTTCTATTTATTCCCACCGCAGGAGCCTTTGTTCAGCTGAGACCGATACCTGACTTGGGAGCACCCCGGTGGACTAAGCCTGGGAGCTATCCTGGGGAAAGTCTCCTTGAAGGTTAGCCAGAAAAAGAAGGAGCAGCACAGGCCCATGCTGACTACCATAGGCACACCAAAGATGCCCCACCTTGTGCAAGGACCTAAAGTCTACTCTTTCACAAGTGACAAAGCTGAGTAGGCCCTGCCTAATGTGAAAGTTGGACTTGTTGACATTTGTCCATATCCTCTGCAACATGGCTTTTACACATATGTCAGTAGAAGGCAAGTTGCCAGGTAGCTGGGGCAATATCAGCACATGGGGCTCTACTTGCAGTTGCTGGAACAGGGAAGGCCTTGCAAGGGCCCGGAGCTTCTGGAGCCCTCAGACATGGTGGCCTCTCTATGGAGTATCCTCTGCCATGCTCAGACTTGAGCCAGTGTCTAGGCTGCCGCCTAGGACACAGGGAGGGTTGCTGGACTGATTAAAATCTGGACAGTGATATTTGACTGTTGGAAACAGAACTCAGTGCAGAAGTTCAAACTGGAGCCTGAGCAAGCAATAGCTGACCTCACAGTGAGATTTCTGTGTCTTAGACACCAAGGCAACAGACTGATATTTTAGGCAGATAAAAATGGTGTATATATTTGTTAATGGTATGTTTCCTCTGCCAATATATAAAGGCACACACTGAAATAAACCTTTCACAATACAACAACAACAGAAAAGAACGGGAAAAATTTTGAATATTTGAAGATACTTTTCTCTGCAGGCAGCATGCTTGTGATATACCTCCCTGCAGTTGAGGTAACTGCACTGGTCATAGCAGTGTGAGCTAGATGTGTAGATACCTGCGGTACATGAGTACAAATGACAGGCCATGACGTCTTTCTGGTTGGCCTGTAACTATGTAAACTTGCGGTGCTGTTTACCTCCACACTGAGACATTGACACTCACTGCTTCTTCTAGTTCTATGAAAAGGGACATGCCTGGCCTCTGGTGGATGCAGCTTTGAGAGTCTACTGGCTGAGGAGGAAGCATGATGACATGGTTAGGTATGGAGACCTACCTGCCTGTCCTTGAGAAGCCAATCTCATGGCATGTGCATGCCAAGCTGTCATCCATGACTTCTGGTTAATAGGCCCCTTTCCCAGTTCTAGAGTCTTCCCTTTATCATTGCATGAACCCATGTTCATCCTCTACCACTGAAATGTGGAAAAAAGGCCATCCCATGCATTACCCAGAACCCACTCTCCTCCTGTGAGAACACTTCCTTGTTTTTTTTCTTCTTGTATTCCAAACAGAAGCCATGTACGTGCCCCATGCCATCCTCAGTGCCCCTTAGTAGTCTTTATCCTGAATGTTCAGCTCCTTATGAAGCCTGCAGTTGTATAGACAGCACTGCCTGTGTGTTTCAGTGGTGGCTGGCTGTACTGGGATGTCTAGCAGCTGACTATCCTTAAAGGCGAGCATTAGACAGACAGGTAGTCTGAGGACCACAGGCATCACTGTCTCTGCAGGCTCCAAGATGGCCAAGACTGCTGATTTAAGGTTTCTGAACTCTACATAGCAACAGAAGGATATGTTCTTTTTGCTTCTGAAGGTACTATTAAATAAAATGAACTTTGCTGTTGGCTTAGGGTGTCCAGTTAAGGTTTCAACTGCTCCTCATCTCATCAGAGATGCATCACTGTGTCCCTCCTGCAGGCCCTGTGTGTCTGCATCTCAGTGCATATGTGTGACAGCTCCTGCTCGACAGCATTGACAAAAGCCTGGGGATGGGAAGGATGCTCTTCAGACAGTAGCAGTGCTGAGTGGACAACACAAGACCAATGGGCTGGGGTTATAGGAGAAGGCGGCACTGGTAAGCCCTGATAGAGCTGTGGTTTCTGGGAAATGGGTATCACTGCTCTATCATCTCCTGTCCATCTGCATGTACTGTGTATTCCACCTTTGATCTGGGTCTGGAAAGAGTGGGTAGATGACCCTCTGGTCTCCCAAACATCCCCAGGACCCATCATTCTTGATTAAGGAACGAACGTGATGAACAGTAATTCTGGGTTACTGGTAGGAAGGAAGGAGGGCTTTTAGCCATTGGGGGTTGGAGATTGTGGTAGTTTGAATATGCTTGGCCCCGTGAGTGGCACTCTGTGGAGGTCTGTCCTTGTTGGAGGATGTGTGTCATTGAGAATGTGGGTTTAAGACCTAACCACATGGGAGCCAAGAAAAAGAGATGGAACTCTCATCTCCTCCTGCCCCATGTCTGCCTGATACTGCCACACTCTCATCTTGATGATAATGGACTGAACCTCTAAACCTATAAGCCAATCCCAATAAATGTTGTCCTTCTAAGAGTTACTTGGTCATGGCGTCTGTTCACAGCAGTAAAACCCTAACTAAGACAGAGATGTTGTCTCGTGTTTGGAAGACTTGGTTCACAGAAGGAGGCAATATGGACAGGTAACTGGATAGTGAGGGAATTAACCTCACTGGTTGACTAAACCATCGATGGAATGGCAACAGACTGGGCTGTTGGGGGTGGGCCCACTGGAGAGTGTGGGATCCAGAAATTCCTCTGAATGTATATCTTTTTTTGCTTCCTTACTCTCTCTTTCTGACCACAAGATACCACCACCAGTTGTCCAGAACTTTCCCAACCACAGCCTCACAGAAGTTGAACCAACCATGTTCCAAGCCCTCTGAAATTGAGAAGCAAGATAAATCCTTTTCTTCCTTAAGGTGTTTGTTGAGTGTCTTGTCACTCCGAAGAGAAGTCACCTGAAACAGGGAGGCCCAGATGATGGGACAGCAGGTGGCATCACAGTCACTACAGAGTCTGTTCCAGTTCATTAGGTGAGCAGCATGCTGACATTTGAATGTAGCCCAGCACAATATCATAGTGAGATGCCATATCTGAATGAAGAGTAACTGGACCCCACTGTTCCATAAGGAATTTTACTAGCCTGGCTTGAATTATAACCACAGTCACTTATATTCAAATGTTATTCAGTTCAGCAAATATCCATGACATTTGAATACTTACACAGGGACCATGTGGAGAGCAGAAAGCTAGCAGGACACATTCCCATCTTCTTGAATACAGAGTTCTCCCGAAAGAAAGATACACAAAGAAATGGGCTGGGATCTCAGAACTGACAAAGGCACTTTGATATATGTATATATATGTATGTGTATGTATGTGTGTGTATATATATATATATATATATATATATATATATATATATATATATATATATATATATATTAGACATTTTTATAATAAACACTTCCTCTGTTTTCAATTATTTGAGGGTTTTATTCTATCTTATTTTTGTCTGGGGGCAGCACATGTCCCAAGAGGATGCGATGAGTTTGGTGTGGAATGACAATCTTCATGATGTCAGGAAATTCCAGTCTTACATGCCAAGGCCTTTTCCCTTTATGGAGCAGAAATCCAGTAAGGGGGTCAGACAGGAAATCAATGATCAGGAAAAGGCATGTGTGTGCAGGGGCCAGGTCAAGAGACCTTGTGGGTGCTGAGGGTCAGAAGGCCACATGGTCTACTCTGAACACAGGTCATTTGGCCCTCTTTTCCTCTTAAAGACAGCACATAGTCACTTGCAGCTCAGGTGTAGACATAGCCCGGCAGTTTCTGTTTGTCAGAGATGGTGTTTCACACGGTTTAGGTTACAAGCTTAAATTAGCATGTCTGATAAGAGAGAACGCATCTTTTTCTTGTCAGAAGGGTGCCCTGTGCAGCCACTCCAGCCAGGACAGTGACCCCAGCTCAGGCAGCAGAGGTAAGGTGAGTCCTCCCTGGAAATTATTTATCACCTGAGAAGGTCATCATCTCATCCTCCCAGGTCCCTCACATCTAATTGACACAGCAACAATGGCTGGTGAACTTTTGATCCAATTAATTGTTAATGAGAGGTCTGATTAGCGAGTAATAGCCTTTTAGATGAGTTGGCTGCCTTCCGCTCCTGAGAACAGAGGGATTTTGAAAAGGGAAGAATAAAAGGAGCTGGTGTTTCTTTCTTAAACAAGTCACGTGTTCCTTGCTGTTAACTAAAGTTAACGATGAAGTTTGGTCAGCCCTAGAAACTCAGCTAGGGCTCAGCTAGAAACTTTACACTGCTCAGAGTTCTGAAGTGTGTTTGGAGTGCTTCATAAAAATTCATAAGGATTGTCAGGGCTCTAAGGATGACTGGTTGTTTAGGGCTCCACAGGGCTGTCGTAAGGCTCAGGGGGAAAAATACAGGTTTCTCTTGTGAAGTGGCTCTTCTTTGTCCTCCAAAGTGAAGAAGGAGTTTTACTTTACCAATGACTAAAGTGATGTCCATTATTGCAATTGATAAGGAAACCAAGGGCCATATTTTCAAAAGCAATATCTCTTGGTAATTCTGCCACTGGATTAAGTATATATAAACTTAGTGTGTGGGGTCCACCTCCAGAGGGCGCTGCCAGCGACATCCTTGTTGAGTGGCTTTGGAGTCACTGAGTATTGTACCACTAGCCCCGATGCAGCCTGTGTGTTTGTGTTCTCATACTTCATTCTGAAACATGAGCTCTTTTGTCCTAAGTACTTTAGGTTTTGTATAGTGAGATTTTAATTGTTCTACACCACTGTGCCCTGACTCCTCAGAGAAGAACATAAAGTCTTTATGACTTAATAATATTCCATCGCACACAGTGAAGTTGGTTTTTTGCAGAAAGACAAAAGGGACTAGGGGACAGCATGTAAAGTGAGATAGACCAAATATAGAAAGATAAGGGCTTTGTGTCTTCTCCATATGTCACTGTGACAGTTAGCCTGCATGCAGAATTATGATTAGCAGAGTTTGAGGCTACTGATTATTACTAATAATTACTAATCATAATTAGAGTTTGGGGTGAAAGAAGATAGAGAGAATGTAGATTTGATCAGTGCATGTTGTGTGCAGGTGTGGAAATAACACAGGGACCCAGAGTGATAAGTAGTTAGTACATGTTAATAAAGGCAAAAAGAACCCAAGGCACTGCCTCACTGTGTTTCCAATCAGAGCAGAGTAGTTCCTCTCATATTGATTGGGAGTCACAGTGAGGTCACCAGACCCCAAACAGCACAGAGCTCTTCTGCCTGCAACAGTAGGGCATAGCCAGGTATTTTAGGTTCTCCCAAGGGTCACTCTTAACCTTTGATGTCACTCACCATGTGACACTATTGAAGCTGCTGGGTTGATGTTCACAAGTTGATGGATAGTGTTCCAGACTGTCAATCCCTCTCATCAGCCCATTCATCCTGACTGTCTGACTTATCAGGTGTGTGAACTCTAGCAGCCCCACTCCTTGAGGATCCTATACCCTTGTCCACAGAAGCCACAAGTCTGCTCTAGGGCTGGGATGTGCAATTCACTCAGCAAATGGAAACAGAATCTTGTCCTGTGAGTGCCATGGTTGTAGGTAACAGGTCACAGTACTACAGGTTTGTGTGGTATAGTTTAACAGCCTAGATGAGGTCAGGGGTATTGGTGATTCCAAGTATAGGGTAGAGTGGAGCCTGAGCAGAGGGGGAAGATACAGAGGGCTCAGTGAAGGGAATGGAGAGGGATGGCTCATATCTCCACTGACAAGATAAAAGGGGCTGAGTTTGGTCATTGTGTCAGCCTCATTTCTGCAGCTATAATAAAACAACAGCTGGAAGCAGCTCGAAGCAGACAGGTTTCTTTGAGCTTCCAGTTTCAAGTTATAGTCTGTAATTGTAGAGAAGTTACTATGGCAAGAACTTGAGATAGATAGTTACATCCTGTCAAGAGCAGAGAGAAATGCACACGTGTATGCACACTTGCTTGCACTCAGCTCAGTATGTCCACTTTTACGGCTCAGGACCCCTTGCCTAAGAAATGGTGTTACCCACAGTGAGATGGAGCTTTCCACATCAGTTGACAGACAGACTTCCCCCTACAGACAGGCCCACAGGCCAGCCAATCTCTCACAAAGTCTCTCTTCACAGACGATTCTATCTTGTGTCAAGTTAACAATTCAAGCTGACCATCATTGTTTCCCTAGGACACGTGGCTCTGTTTCCAGTTTTGGGTGACAGTCATTGCCTGCTGAAATGTTTACCCCTGGCCATTTCTGGTTTTGTCTGGGTAAGGCTGACCCAGGCCATGTCTTTGTCTGCAGTAAGAAGAGGTATTGTGTGTTTGCTTAGTGGGGCTCAGGAAGAAAGGAATCAGATGCCAGATTAGAGCTTCCTGGTCACACTGTTCATGCTCCGAGCCCTGGGGGTAGGGAGATGTGAGATCTGGTCACTCCAGTCTGTGAGAAACAATCAGCAGAAGTTGGGCCTTTGGAAGCAATAGGTAACCTAAGGGGTTGGGGTGAACTCCCACTCTGATGTCTTAAGGCCACCTGTGTCTCATAGCCAACAGCTGCTCTCTATAGGGGACTTCACCAGCATCTTCAGAAACTAGTGAGTTACCATCTTACACCTCCATCATGCTATCAGTTTATCAACCCACCTACCCCCTCTGCCCACATGACCTGCTGGTTCTGGCAGAGTAGGAGCAAAGGAGGGGATCTAAGGGCATGGCCATTGGCTACAAAGAGACCTCCCTAGAGAAGACCTGTTGAAAGGGTCCTTATGGGAAACCTTAACACGGGACAACTAAATAATGAATGAAACAGACAGATTAGTTACACCAGAAGCAACTTGAGATGTTGACATTTGCTTCTCGTCCATCTGACACGGATCTACTAACGGAGGTGTTGAAAGCATTGGAAATAAATAGCACGTTCAGTTTCATATGGTTAACTGGCAGCAGGGTACCGATATTATTTTATTTTACTTTATTTTATGTATATGTGTTTGGCCTGCTTGTATGTATGTGCACTGCATTTGTACATGGTACTTATGGAGAACAGAAGCTATAGATGGCTGTGAACTGCCTTGAGACTACTAAGAACTGAACCCAGGTCCTCTGGAAGAGCATCCAGTGCTCTTAACCACCAAGTCACTTTTCAGCTCCAGTAGGGTTTCTTCCAACTCCCATGAGATATGATCCTCAGTAGCTACATGTATTACATTGTCTCATCAAACAGACTGAATCAGATCTACATTAGAAAAGATTCACCGGGACCAAGAGCTGTGCATAAACAGATATTACTGTTCATGAAAAATGCACACAAGCTCCCCATCCCCACAGAGAGGCCCCATAAGGTCTCCCTCTGCCTCCTCACTTCTTCATAGGGGAGCTGAGCCAGCAGAGGAAGTGTCTGAAGCATCCTTAAAGGACACAGGTCCAATCCACCATCACATTCTGACCCCTTAACTTCAATACTTAAGTAGCCCTCATTCTGAATTCAGAAGCCAGTTCTTCAAAACCCTTTACTCAAACTTTTCCTGTGCCTCATCCCCCTTTCCTTCTCTTCTCAGCCTGACATGGCTTCCCAGTGCACAGCACCCAAAGCCTGCTCATATTTCCTCTAAACTTGCCTGCTATCTTCCACACCAAGCTGAGGGGCTTGCTTCCGGTCCTAACAAAACCATTCTCTTGATCTTAAAAGCATGTGTTTACCCCACCAGTCTTCTGCTGTCTAGATGAGGATTCTAAAAGATAGTGATCCTGGAGGTTCTGTACCTCAGGAGTTGTCGCCAAGTTGTGAGCCAGTGGGAGAGTCCCTGGCAAGTGACAGTAGGAACCAAGCTTCTCCAGTACCAGATAAACAGCTTCAGTCACGGACACTGAAGTTTCTACATGAAAAGAAAACCATGTTTCTGTCATTTCTGTATTTTTACTTCAACTTAAATTTAGAAGCATGGTCTGGAGGAGTCAGGAATATACTGGAGGGTTGGGGTAGACGTTCCTGCTAGTTCTAGTGTGCTTTCTAGTTCTGTGTTAAACACTATGACCAACAGCAACACAGGGAGTAAAGGCTTTTCTTCTTACATCACCCACCCCCACTGAAGGAAATCAGGGCAGAAACTCAAAGCAGGAACCTGAAGGCAGGAACTGAAGCAGAAGCCACTAGGGAGTTCTGCTGACTGGCTTGCTCCTCATGTTTACTTGGCTTGCTCTCTTATACAACCCAGGCCCACTTGCCCAGAGGTGGCACTGCCTACTATGAGCTGGGCCTTCCCACATCCCACATCAATCATTTAATTAAGAAAATACCCTTCGGACATGTCTACAGGCCAGTACAATGTGGGATGTTTCCTCAGGTGATGTTTCCTCTTACCAGATGACCCTGGCACCTATTGCGCATTGTGACCCAAGCACTCCATGTCATCCTGTTCTCCAGGACTCTCCTCCAAGAGCTCAGACACACCCCACTGGGAAGTGGCAAAGCACAGCCAGGAACAAAAATTTGACATTGAAACTTGAAAGACACATACATGAATAACTATGCTCCATCTAAATGACGATTCCAGGTGGACAAGAGAGGTTGTTAAATACAAAGTAATTTACCTAATTGGCACACATAAACACAGGAAAATAATGAGAGAGACAAGGGAATTAGGTCGAAACTATAATTATTTCCTCATACAAAGATAGTATCTTAAAACATGACTATGTAGTATTAGGTAAGGTACAGATGGAGTAAAATATCTTATTATTTAATCAAGAACAGGAAAGTTGATTATTTCAAGCCAAATGATTTAACTATGGGAAGACTGTGATCCCTGTTTCTTATTGGCACTGAACACACAAAGCCACTATTTGTCACGTTTTCCTCTGCACTCTCTCCTGCTATCTCTGCTACCAGAAACACATAAGCTGTTCCTGCTTGCCCAGAGGCAAGCCAGAAGCATGATTGGACCAGGTGTTCCTGCCCTTAGTAAGAAATCAACCCAGAGGGCAGAGTCTGTGGCACCAAGCAGTAGAAATCTCTAAGCTAGGGGAATAGACCTGAAAGCTACGTAGCAAGGAAGCCAGAATCCCATGTGGAGCCCCCTTATAAGTCCCTGGCTGGAAGCTGGGCTGAAGCTGAGCCAGGCAAAACTTTTAAGAAGCTGCTGAGAAACCAAGGGCAGGACAAGATACTAAGTATGAAGCACCTAGGAGAGCTGACCAAGAAGAATGATGACCAGGGGGCAGCTGACCCAAGACAGAAGATACCCAGGGGACAGGAAGAGCTAATCCCGAGAAGGAAGACATAGGAGAGAGCTGAGTCAGGAAGAGACATGAGGAATAGGCAACGTGGGACAAGCAATCTGGATAGGAGACCCAGGAAGGAGGGAAGTAGGTGAAGGGGAAACCTAAGGACAGCAGATCCTGGGAGTTCCCTGGAGCTTCTCAGCTCCAGCCCTGGTGGCATAGGGGTCTGTCTGGCTTCAACCGTTCTATTGCTATAAAGGTTGTGCTTTATATGTCCAGAGGGAAGCCCATTGCATACCTACCTTAGTGAAGTATAAAACAAAGTTTGCAGAAAGTTAGAATATCCAGGTCTTAGCTCCTAGAAAATGAAGTGCTAGACTATAGAGAAAGTCTGGATGCTGGCATTTCTGAGACCATTATAAGTACTACCTAGGGTTCCAGCAGAAATTACTGCAAGTGGCAGGTGTGGTGGCACCTTTTTTCTCAGCACTTGGGATGCAGAAGCAGGTTGGTCTTGAAGTTTGAAGCCATCCTGGTCTACAAAGAGTTCCAAAGCAGCCAGGGCTACACAGAGAAACCCTGTCTTAAAAAAAAATAGATTACTGAAAGTGACTTAGCAACCAAAGTCTCTAGCATAGTTGTTACAAATGCCGTTAAGGATGACACACATTCATAGTTAGGAAATGAAAACACAGTTTCAATGTGATCAATGGACTCTCAGCATAGGAATGGTGTGCACAGTGGGAATGACTACAAAACCAACATCTACTGCCACTATTACTACTACCAACAACCACAAACCATTCTAAAAAAAAAAGCAGCAAAACCTAGTGGATATTCCAGAGAGCAGACTGTAGATGATGGGAAGAAAGGGCAACTTCCTGAAAGGAAAGGGGAAGAAATGATGTCACCTTGAACACAGAGAGAAATGGCTAGGATAAAACTGAGGCTGGGATCTGAGAAAGGAGGCCAGTGCTCAAACAGCAGGAAAGGGGAAATGGCAACCAAAATGAATAGTCCTGATAATAAGACATCAGAGACAGAGAGACAGAGATAGAAAGAGAGACAGAGAAACAGGCAAACAGACAGACAGACAGACAAAGACAGTCAATTCTGCACAGCTGGAGTTATTCTGGAAAGCACAGAGCCAAGACACAAAACACAAAAGAGCAACAGCTCAACAGTAAACAAACAACAAACTCCATGACCAGCTGCAGAGTCCTTTACAAAGAGAAGATAGAAGACTGGTTAAGATTTTAAAAATCTGAGCATGCTCAGTACAGGAAGACACAAAATTCAAGACATGCTTGAGGCTTTATACAGGATGTTGGCCTGAACCTACGGAAGTGGAAGCCAGATGGGTGAATTCAAATACTTGGTTTTCCCTTTTCTAATGTACTTTTAGAAAGTAAAAGGCTTCAGTCAAAGGAAAAATCAGCAATACCATGCAAGTGTGATTTTTGTTTCTATAGAAGTAGAAGATGGCACCTATGGAAATTCGGTGGGAATAGGAACAGAAAGTGTGGTCAGAGGAGTTGCTGTATATTGAGCTTCGGACAGCAAATGCCTGCTGTGAAGTGAGAGACCTGAAGTGAGAGGAATCCTGTGAGGACCTCAACAGACTCCGGACAAGCTAAAGGAAGCCTAAGGCTATGTTAGAGCAGAGCGGAGAACAACAGAGACAGGAGACAATGGCATAAATGAAAACAGTGAACTGCTTAACACAAAGGAACTGGCCATGGATGCACGTAATAAACTGGCAGAATGACCAGCAGAGAGCAGAAGGGCTCTAACCCCACCACATCAATACTGACTTTAAGTCTTTGTGAATTCACCACAAAAACTGCTAAGACAAGCACCAAGTCTGCAGAGAAAAGGGAGAGCAAACTAAGTCCATCTGTAGGAAACGTTTCAGATACAAACAGACGCCAAAAGCGAAAGTGTATATGTGTAAGCATTTGCACAATACATATTTGTGTAACATATACCTGCTGGCACATACAGACACTCAAACTCTGACACAATCTTCAAACAAGGAAATACCACAATAAAAATCAGTGGACATGGCTTAGGAGATAAAATGTTAGGACCTGGGCCCAAATCCACAGAAGTCATGCAAAAGCAGGACACGTTAGCACAAGTGTTTGTAACATCAGTACTTCCACAGGAAGATGGGGAACAGAGGTAAGAGAATCTAGGAAACTTGTGTCCAGCTATCCCAGTACAAGCAGTACCAACAAAGAGATCCTTTTCCAAACAAGGTAGAAGACCTTCATGTCTTCCTTGGGAGTTTGAAATGGTGTATCTAATTTGCAAAGCCACAAACACATATTCTTTGCAACTTTAAAGTGTCTACAAATCAGACCTGTCTTGAATCATCCAGTGGGCTTTATTCATAAGTGTGTCAAGCCGGGGAAACTCCCGTGCAGATGGATAGTTAAGTTTGTTGTAGTAATAGAAGAATAAGAAAGTACTGAGAAACACAGATAAAGGTTTGGTACCAAGGGAAATGTGGAGAACTTCTGTAAGCTTGTGTTGAGCGAGAAGGACCAGGCACAAGTGTAATCCCTCACCCATGGATCTGAGGAGCAAAAACAGATGGACGACTGGACACAGTGAGTCATGCAGTCTTTCTTGGGAGAGAGACAAGGACAACCTCTTGATGGAATTGACTTCTCAGCTGCTTGCATGTATCGTAACTCACCAGCCCAGCCACTTCACACAGATTGGCTGCACAGCAATCAGCTGATTGAAGTTTTATTGCTGCAGGTGAGTGTTCCCTAAACCAGAGATTCAACATTTTCTATTCTCAATCCTTTTCAGCAGAGAAATTTCTACAAGACTCCAGGTACATAGATCTATAGAACTGGTGTACAAAGGAACCATTTACCAGTGATAACTCATTAACAAATTTGTCTGAAAGTGTTTCTTTGACATTTAGTCATATAACGTTTCTATTTACTAATGGTGAAAGAAAATGTCCACATGGATGTGGTGATTTCTTTTTATTTTTTTTCTAAAATTAAACCTTGGTGAACATTTAATACTATGTATAATTTTTTATGACATGATAATGTTTTTTCAGAGCTGATTGATATTTTTATTTTATAATTATCCATACTGAGACTCGTGCTTTAAACAAACACACAGGGCTGAATCACAGAAGTATGTCTAGTGACACTCAGAAATTGTTGAAATTCTGTCTTAATCCAGCCAAAATTTATTTAACTTTAAAAAAAAATGAAACCCAAGTTTTAAGCCTATGTTTCTTGATAACTCGGTAAGTTTTCCTTGAGGTGCTAACCACAGATGGCTAATTTATCTTGCTGCTATTGTTTTAAATGTGGTTTACCAACCCATAGATTTTCATAATCAAAATTTGTAAGAGAATATTTCTGAACTGTGTCTTCTGACACTTTGAACAATCAACTGAAGTTCTTACAACTGAATCACAATTGGCAAAGTTATTTTAATGATTAAAATCATCTGTAGATGCAAACATTTCTACAGAAACATTTTTTATCCCATTCCTCCATCTGTTAACTTTGTAAGTAGACTTTTATCTTTTAATGTAAGCATGTCCCAATGTCTTCCTTAAAATGACGTGTTTAAATACCCTGTTTCAAAAACTTCTGGCCTACAGCACCATTTTGAAAGCCTTTGATCATTATTAAAAATTAACAGAATTGGACTTCTGCTCAGTTAAAAACATGAGACATCCACCTGTTACTGTCTGTCACTTCTTTAATGTGACCCTCTTGAGAGCCATCAAACCTCTGAATGTCATATAGTTTTTATGATCACACCCCATGTCTTCACAAAACCATTACTAAGGGCACAGCTTTTCATGAATTTCACTGAATTTGATGTTGTCACAGAACAATGGTTATCTCTGGTCATATGTTTTAGACCTCAAGAGGCTCTGGTTGACAGTCGAGTGTGTAAGGCTGGGACATTCCCTGACACCAACTTTGACTTTCATGGCAAACCAAACATCCTCTGACCACCATAGTGTACAGACAGAAACATAATCTTTCCACTTAAACCTTCAAGAAAAATCACAAGTTTTAAGACAAATATCTTCCACATGTCCTTTAGAGAAGTATATCTGGGCACCAGCAAGATGGCTCCATAGCTAAAGGCCCTTGCCACTAAGCTTGACTTAAGTTTGAACCACAAGATCTTCATGATGGAAGGAGAGAAATGTCCTGAAAGTAGTCCTCTGAAGTCCCTATGTGCTGTGTGCTGGTCACATGTACACTGCCTCCCAACAAAAACCATACAACAACAAGTGAGAAAATGTAAACATAACAGAGCTTATTTTACACACAGTAACAACTGTGTCATGTTAGGCATGTCAGCTCTTTGGTCTCACTGTTCTAAAGCTTTGGGCTGCCATAAACCCAGAACCAAGCTACAGAGAGACTGGTATGTATGACTTTCACAGTTTCTTTTGGAAACAGCATTGCTCGGTTAAGACACTTCATGAATTTCATCTCTATCCTTTACCCCATGTTCTACTTCTGACATTTCAACATCAGCAGGTAACAGGAACCTGTATTCAGTTGCCCAGGGCCTTTCAGTTTGGGCAAACTAAACAGGATGTTTCCTTGGATGTGAGCAAACGTTTTCAATGGCACAAACAGGTTCTCAGATCATTGCTAATCTTTATTAGAAGATTTTAAAAGTTGCTCAAAATATCCCTTCCATCATGTGCAGGGTTGATATGAGGGTTTCTTCTTAAATTTTAAACACTTATTGTCATTTTTATTTATGTGTGCATCTCTCTCTCTCTCTCTCTCTCTCTCTCTCTCTCTCTCTCTCTCTCTCTCTCTCTCTCTCTCTCCCTCTCTCCCTCCCTCTCTCTCTCCCTTCCTTCCTTCCTTCCTTCCTTCCTCTGTGTGTGTGTGTCTGTCTGTCTGTGTGTCTGTCTGTCTCTGTGTGTATCTAGGTATCTGTATGTGTGTGTCTGTGTGTGTCTGTGTGTGTCTGTGTGTATATGTGTATGTTGTCTGTATGTGTGTGTCTGCCTGTTTCTCTCTCTCTCTCTCTCTCTCGTTCTCTCTCTGTGTGTCTGTCTGTCTGTCTGTCTGTCTGTCTCTCTCTCTCTCTCTCTCTCTCTCTCTCTCTCTCTCTGTGTGTGTGTGTGTGTGTGTGTGCACATGTGTGCACATGCATGTAGGTATCTATAGAGACCATAAAAGTGCATTAGATCACCTGGAGGTAGGACTATAGACTTGTGAGTTGTCAGACATGGGTGCTGGGAACCAAACTTGGGTCCTCTGCAAGAAAGATATGAGCTCTTATTCATTGAGCCTTGTCTCCAACCCCCAAAATGTCATGCAAATTGTCTGATTTCATGCTTTGTAAAGCTAAAAACAGAACAATTTAAGGAAAGTTGGGTTGTCTTTTATTATTTTTTTTACATAATCAAGATTATCAAGATTATCAGAAGCAAATCTATATTGCAAAGAAATTGACATATTTCTTCTTGCTGTCAATTTAAGCGTGCTGCACTATGGCATCGGTATCAATTCTTCTCACTAAATTCAGCAAACTTACTCTCAACAGAAAATTGTTTTTTTTTTTTTTTTTACCATAACTACAAATAAACAATGATAATAATTTATCAGGAAATCATGTTTGTTTGTCCTTAAGAGACTGGGATTTATACTTAAATACACATGCAGCAGCAGTGGTTGAGAAACCCAAAAGTTTTGCTCTGCTTCAGTAGAACACATTCCTGAATAAAAGGGACACAAGAACAACTTTTTAAACCCAAACATCTAATGCAACAGAATCTAAGACACACTGATTCATTTTAGTGGTGTCGGAACTGAACTGAAGGCTTCCTTTGAGCCACATTGCCATGCCTGTAGACAGGCAATGACTTGAAACTTCATGCTAAGAAACCGTGCCGGTGAAATAACAACAGTCTTTGATTACCACGATGACGCTGTCTTTATTCCCTAAAAGTTGAAAACTGTACGCTCAGTACAAGCACCTCGGCTCTGCAGCATTCTTTGTTGTGTGGCACCTTAGTTTGAACAATGTAAAGTCTTCCTTTTGTATGCTCAGAACGAAGGCCGCCGTGGTTGCTTGATTCAACATGGACAGATGCTGCCAGGAACACCTTAGGTTCATTACGAACTTGATTTCGAATTAATGTTTGGCCACTGAACACCGAACATCCAGAAGCCTTCAGCGGTTGCCAAGTTTTTCACATCCCACCCGACACTCAGTTATAAGACCCCATATGGAATTATGACCCATGGCTTAAAAATCTTTGCCCTAAACCATTGAGTCGAGGCTGTCTATTTAGTCTATCTTCTATGTCATGCTGTCCTAGGTCAGACTTCAAATAGGGAGTGAGCTCTGCACACAGAGACCCAGCTGGGCTGGGCAGCAAGAGCCGGGCAGAGCAGCTGCCCCTTGCTGTTCATAGCTGTCTAGAGCCTTGTGGCCCATGTCTCAGGAAGGTGGCAATCAAGGCTAATCAGATTTGAGCAGAACAAACATCTCCCGTGGGCTTGCCCCTCTGCCAAGTCGCCAGTTACACGGAGAATAGTTCTATTGTTACAAGTCTGACAAGTCACATTCTCCCGTCCAAGCCTGACTCACCCACGGCCCTGTTTCTCAACTAAGATCTTAAGGATCTTAAGACAGTGCTTGTTCTCAGTGATGGTCACAGATGGCCGGTCACGATGACACCTTAAAGAAAATAGAGTCCCAGTTTCCTCAGAGGACTTCCCTGGGGTTCTGGCTCCCTAAAATATCAATTACTAATGCTGGCTAAAAATTTCCCCAATTACACTTTTGATTTACTGTTTAAATCAGCCTTTGCTGTCTGGAGGAGCTTGTCAGCTATTTGTATCCTCTGGTTAGATGCGCGAGCTTGGCAAGAGCGGAATTTGCTTATTTCCCTTCGAAGCTCATAGAGTCTAATGTTTTCAACTTTGCTTAGATTATTGTTTTGTCATTAAAATTTGTTTTGGCTCCCTCCCAGCTCTTCCATCAGTATGTTATAATCTCACAATTAAAATGTCTAATTTATTTCCTTGTGCTCCTTATGCTATTGAAATTGGCTAACACTCTAGAAAGGATGCCAAAGCCTTAATAGGTACCTAGGTAACCAAACATTCTCTGCCTCTTATTTGTTTATCCTTGCTGTCATTATACTAACCAAATAAAATATTTAACCTATAGTCAGATGGAAATTAATTTCCCTTTATTTATTTTAGAGGGAAATTACTTTCCCTTAAATAAAGATACTTTTATGATTTCTCGTTAAGAAGGAAATACTGTCGTAAGATGTAACTTCAAGGCGATAATTTTAATAAAAGAGCACATTTTAAAAGATTTCTTGTGGTTGTAGCTAACAGCTTAAGGAGAAGGAGAATTGTTTATCTTTGGTGCCCTTTTAGCTTGGCCTGACTATAAATTACTAACCTGATACAAGTATTTGTATTAATATTTTTAAAACGAAACTTGAATTTTAATTGTGTTCCTTTACCACTCGAGTTCCCACTTTGCAGCTTGCTTGGTCTTCAATATAAACATTTAGAATGAAACTTAAAATTAGATGTGATCGTTCACCCAACAGTAGATGGGACTATCTCCTGCCAGGCATGCCACACCTATGCCTGGGCTGAAGGTTCAGTGTTGGGTGTGATTAACAAGGCTCTCTTTATTAAAAAATCCTGCACTAGCCTTCTGAGCTTCACGGGCATCACTGATTTTGAGAACTGTAGGCAGGCTTGAAGAGTCAATGCATCCTGCCAGTGTTGCCAGTGGTCCTGTTAGGCACTGGGCTTTTCCAGTGCTATAGAAAACTATAGCTGCCTCCTGTCTTCAGGAGAAGTTCAATCCTGTGTAGACAGAAAGAAGAGGAAACGCCAGGGTAGGGGCAGGGAGTTAACCCACTGGCCAACTAGACAATATGTATTAGTGTGTTTATTCAATCTTCTCAACAAAACATTGTGGCGCCACAGAGTAACGCTGCTTTATCTCTCAGAATTCTAGAGGTAGTCTGGATCTGATGGACAGTTGGCACCTGGGCCTCTTGGGCTATTATAATGTCAGCTATTGCTAGAATGGAATCAACATGGACTCATTCATCCAGTTTTTCATGAAGTCCGGCCCCAGTGATAGAAGATAGCTATAGATGGTGGCACAGTGGTCCAGAAGCAGCCATAGGCTGCTTGTTGATGAGCTTTCTATAGCAAAAGGTTAAAAACAGAGCCAAGACTGCACATGGTGAAGTTTGATTCATACCTCAGAGAAACTTTTAGAATATATTCTTTTCAGTCAACAGCAGTATTCCCGGAGGTTGGGAAAAGAGATGCAAGCTAGCTGAAGAGTCACGTGTGGAACGTGGTGATACCATCCACGCTGAGCTACCAGGATAGTGGAGTTGAAATGAGGAGGCTGACTCTGGAGTTGAGACCTATGGGTGTTCTCAGGGAAGGAAGGCTTTGGGTATTGTAAAGCACTAGGTTCTATTGCCACATTCAAGGTGTCCTGGAAATGTCCCAGGCTACTGTGTTAAGAATGGACTGGGGCAGAGTGAGACCAAAAGATAATGGACCCCAAAGATAATGTCCATGTGGAGGGCTAAGGATGTGGGCAGCAAAGACAGAGTATCATATACACCATGTTTGGAACATATACAAAGAATGGAAAGGCCATGCACCATTCCAGGAAGTGTGGAATAGAGGCATTGTAGCTTGACCTTATAAGGCTTCTGGCTTCCATACAATAGGATCCAGGTGGCAGGGACTGTCTGTGAAGTGGGGACTGTGCTCATCCCACAAGGCAGAAAGAAGGTTGGAGAAAGATGATGGGAATCATTCTTTGCATTCACTGAACTGAAGTTTGGAGGCAGAGAGTCCCCAGTGGGTCAAACTTCACTTGTGGAGCAGGTGTGTTCAGGGAGGACTCTCCAGAGCTGAGGTCCAACAGGATGTAACACCACCAAGGCTTGCCCCTCCTCTGGCTTCTCTCCTTAGGGAAGGTCTTAGTATGGCACCAAGCCACATTCCACTCCATGTGAAGGAGGCAGCTGTTCACCTGACAACTTGGGCCTTATTCAGAGGATATTATGTGAACTGTCAGTTGTGTTTCAGTATGGAGACAGCCAGTGCAGTGAAGCAAAGAAGAAAAATTTACTCATAGCCAGAGAGATGTGAGAACAGTGAGCAGGTTCTATAAGTAGCTTCCCTCACTAGGAGACGCTCATGACACTGTGACTTTGCAGCAACAAAAGACCAATGTAAAACACATTCCCTCTAGATTGTCATACCAGAACCAAGGCTGGATTCCCAGCTGCTGGGTGCCTGGAAAGAGGCACAGTAGGAAAGCTTGAAGCACCATTCTGGGCTGCTGGTTCAAGAAGAGTCACCTCAGTCACACGAAGCCAACCTGATGGAGACCACTGTGGCATTACTGAAAGATCTTTTGTGTCCACTCATCTTGAGTAACAACTCCTCAGCTTTCTACAGGATCAGACGTTGCCCACAGTGCTAGGATCCATCAGAACCATTCTGTCAACCATCTTTCAAACCCCCAAGCTCAAAGAACAGTTTCCTATTGGTGTTTATTTTGCTATAAATTAGCCATTTGCTTATTGACCCAAGATAGTTATCGTCTCAGCTGGAAATATATTGGAACCCCAGCTGCCAAACAAATATTCAGCAAAAGATGAGTAAAAACATATGGGAAGGAAGGCCCCACCAAGCTCAGCCTGCTTGCGCTCTGGAAGGTATTCTGGCCCACAGCCATGAGCCCTGCAGAACACAGCACCCGAGAGTGACAGTGATCGATTTACCAGTGGGGAGGTATTAACGATGCTCCCGCTGATGGCTGAGCCACTTCACCGGCATTTGCATTTCCATTCATCATCTCTGTGTTCATCATTATGAAGAGGACGCCAGAACTAATTAAAGTCCCAGCTAACGGGATAACTGGGAGTCTAGTGACCAGGAGTGCCGAGGAAGACCTAGGAGAGTTTCCTGCAGGAAGGAGGACAACATTACAGTGAACCCAATTAACTTAATTCCAAGTGAATCCACACAGATGCATCCCATGGGGAGCTAGGTGACTTCCAGCACCCTCATGGTTGGTGCTTAGGCTGGGAGCACAGAAGTGAACAGGGCCTGACTTGACTCTCTTCCTTTCTTCTTCTCCTCACAATCCTGCCATTGAAGGAAAACAATTCTAAAGTGGATGTTTTTGAATTTTTAGAAAAATTTCAACAAAGGTAAAGAATAGATTCTGGATCACTTATTCCCTGCCTTAATAGAAACCACTGGTGGATAATTCAGAATAAAGTGAGACATGCTCAGTTTAGGCCTAATGCAAACACACTGAAGATCGGGATGAGCCAAGAAGCTCCCCACTTAGTGTGGCGTTTCCTCCATGACTTCCATTAACACTGTTCCCTCCCCCCCGCCCCCGGTATCCATGACGACAAATGATACCATTAAAAGACAAGATTTAATTTTTTCCTTCATGAGTTTTAATTAGAAAGTGACATTTTGATTCTTCTTTACAGCTGCACAGCCGATCCACGATGGCTATTGGGAGAGTCAGCTTGGCTCTAGGAAGCCCTTGGAGAAGACTTTACATGGAGTCATGTCTTAGAATATGGAAGAGGCCAACCTGTCCTTCTTGGGATCAGGCACTTGTATCTGAGTCCCGTGCTTCCTCCATCTAATGGGGAAGAATGTCCTTACACAGTCTCTTACATGCTCTGACAGGAAGAAGAAAAGTATTCAACAGCCACATTGGTGTCTATCCCAGAGACTAACAGATGGATTCAAAGCAAAGCTTAAAAACACAGCTTTCTTCCCATGATTCCATAAGACTGCAGATAGAGCATCTCTTGTAATAACCCTAGCATTTCCTTCCAGCTATAACAGTCACTGTATTAGACATTGAGCTCAGGTGCAGCAGCCAGATGTTAGGATCATGGAATGGGGAATGGCTTTCATTGGAAGGAGTTTTCCCAGGTGGCCTGGTCATATCCTATTCTCCTACATTTTAGCCATCTCTCTCTCTCTCTCCAAGGTTGCTTCCCTGAATCTACCATAGTCAGTGAGTGCACCCAGGCTTACTTATCTACTTCCACCTGAGGTCTGGAGCCTGCTTTAATGGGGCCTTACAATGATAACCTCCTTTGGGGACATTTACAGTGCTAGGCCTAGGGTAGAGTGCACACTATTTTCTTTCCAGCCAGGCTTAAGTCACAGTGGGTTCTTGAGCAATGGCTGAGTGCGTATGACAAGAGGAAACCCTGGACTCCACTTTCAGCTGACACAGCTGGACTATTTTGGGTGGAGCCTTCAGGCCTGGCCTGGCCCTGCTTTACTCAAAGACCCTCCTTCATTTCATTCATGGCTTCTACTTACTAGAAGCCTATCTAGCAGTTCTTCTGCTTCTGGTGAACCTAGGTCTGGCTATTTTCTGTAGACCTCCCCAGCTGGTTCCCATTCTGACCTCTGAGGAGTCACTGGGATCCCCAAATCCCAGGGTAACCACATCCAGTATGATACCAGGGACAGGTCATGTGACCTAAACATAAGAAAAGCATAGGTAAGCCTACTATAGGACAAGCAGAGCTTCCTCAGTTCCAACTCCAAGTGGCTCGAAAGCATCTTTGTTCCCATTGCCTCGTGAATGACCTAGATGTTTCTGAGTTCACAGTCTGGAGTGCAGAGACTAGAAATGGTCGGGATAGATTAGAGCTGCTCCAAGCTAACGTGAACACTCAGTGGGGAGAAGCACACAATTTGGCCAAGCATACCATCTAACCATCTAACCTTCCATCAAGCCACCAACCTTGTGGCTCATCAAAGACATAAAGAAACTGGTGTATTATGATACATCCTAATTTCATTCCAAGGAGCCAGCGTCTCTGGAAATAGACAAATTTTCCCAGAAGGAAGTTCTGCCCCATTAGCACCATCATCAGAGACTCTTATTAAGTGCTAAATTGTGTAGAGCACTGTTAGATGCAAATGGAGACGCTGATCTTGCCTTCTGTGAACTGCTCGGGCATTCAAGAGAGTGAACAAAAGGGCAACCCAAGAAAAGAAATTGAGAGTTCAATAAACCATCAGTCTAGACCTGCTAGACTAATGTCTTAGACATAAATAACCTGTTTGGCTGCATTCTTGGAAAAGAAGGGGCCTTGTGATAGTTTTGTCATTGAAATGACAGAAATAGGCCTGACAAAAGCAACTCAAAGAAGGAACAAGTTGTTCTTGGCTTATAGAGTGAAGGTGCAGCCTATAATGGTGGGAGGGCATGGATTCCAGACCTTCAGGATATGGTCACATTGTTTCTGTAGACAGGAAGCAGAGGAGGATGCTAGGGCTCAGCCCTTTTCTGTATTCAAAGCCCAAGACCCCCACCCTGTCCATGGTGCTGCCCAAGGTTAAGGTGTATCTTCTCACTTTGGTTAATCAAGTCTAGAACCCCCCTTACAGACATGGCCAAAGTTATGCCTCCTAGATGATTCTAGATCCTCTCAAGCTAACCATGTGGACCATCACAACTGGGAAAATGAGTGGCATAGTTATCTGTGGACAAGCCCAGAGGGGCAAAAGTGGAGGACCTCTGAGAGACCTGCAGAAGCTGTGGGTTTGTCGCTAGTTTCACTCTTTCCTGTGGAAAGCATTGTCACTAGGAGATGTGTGTATGAGAACCCAGAGAGGAGCAGAAACCTGCCCTGCCTCCTCAGTTTCCAAAAACACCCTGACGAGAGATTCAGCCTCTCACTTTTTCTTGTTCCTGGACTCACGGGCCAAAGGTCAAGAGGCAACAGCTCAGTTCCTTACCAGGAAAAGAGCCCTCAAGATACTGTGAGGGGCACGAGCTGACCCATACTCTGGGTAAAGCCACCCAAGTGTCTGTTTCTAAACCTGGCTGTGGAGCCTCTGATCAAATGCTGTCTCGTGTCTGGTGTGGCAGGCATTGGAGGCACACAAAGGAAAAGCCACCTCTGAACCGCCACAGTTTATTTATTTCCATTTTGTCCTTTCCAACCAAGCTAAGTCACTCCATGCAGTTATTGTGGATGGAATACTGATGAGCAATAAAACTGCACCCGCTGCATCTGAGAGAGTGACTGATGACATAATGTCCTATGGCCATCACCCTGGAAACAGTGAACCTCTTCCTCATCCAGGAACCCCCATGATCTAGAACCTCTCCCATCAAGCAGAATCCCTCCTTTCCTCAGAACTCGTCCTCTGTTTAGGAGTCTGTTATCACTGCTATGCTCCATCACATTCCTCCATCAGTGCAAGAAGCTGCTGTGTGCCATTTTGAAGTGACTTTTCTCCCCTAGACCTGGCTCAGGAGAACACGAATCCACCCTTCATGGCTGTATTTTGCTGCTTTTAGAACTTTATATAAATTCAGTTACTCAGTGTGGGTCCTCTCTGTTAGTCTCCTTTTCATTTAGTGAAGTTTTGAGATTCATGGTATCAGGCAGCCCAGTAGCTTCATCTCCTTCCCTGCCAAGAATTTCATGGCATAGATTCACCATAGTGTTCCAATAAAGAAGCATACAGGTCTCCTCTAGTTTGAGGCAGTCATGGATAGTGTTGCCACAGTTGTTCTTGAGCAAGCATTGGATAGACATACACATGTCACTTCTCCTGGGTAGACCTTTGGGTAGGAATAGAGAGGTGTTAGTGGTGACTGATTTTAGAATATTCTGTCAAGTGTCTGCAAAGCATCATTAGTGTTTTGTGTCCCCACCATCAAAGTCCCAGGATTGTTTGTCCACCTCACCACCCATTGTTCCTTCTGCTGTCTACTTGATTTTCTAGTTCTGGCATGACAATGACTGAAACATTCTTTTCCCTTTCTGTGTGAATAATATTCTTGAATTCCCATTAGGATATATATATATATATATATATATATATATATATATATATATATCAATTGATATATATATATATATCAATCATATATCAAATATATATGATTGATATATATATATATCAATCATATAATTTTATCTACCTCTCTATCTCTCTATCTCTATCTATCTATCTATCTATCTATCTATCTATCTACCATCCCTTCTCTACCTATTTATCTACCTACCTACCTACATACCTACCTATTTCATATTGTGTGTGTGTGTGTGTGCGCACGCGTGCACGTGCACATGCATGCACGCAAATGATGTGTGTCTCAGGTGCCCTTGGAGTCCCAAAGAAGGCATCAGATCCTCAGCAGCTGAAGTTTTGATCTGCTGGTTTTCTGGAAACTGAACTCGGGTCCTCTGGATATCACCAAGAGCTTTTAACTGCTGAGACACTGTGGTGATATGTATAGCCTATATAGCAACGCCTTTATGTGAAACACTTAAAGCCAGACATGAAGGCTCACAATAAATATCATTACAAGACATCTCTACAGATTTGATATTGTATTTCTAGTTTTGTGTGAGTAATACTAACAGAGCTTGTGCAGATGCATGTATACATATCTTGAATAGTCAAATATCTGGGCTCTTTCCACCGTCATTGTGAGCGGAAGTGTGTAGTGTAGTAGTAGAAGGAGCAAGGTTGTGTCAGAACTATCTAGAGCTACCTGTGAGGTCCCAGGCACTTGGAATTAGATTCCTCACATGGTTCTGCAAACCAGTACCTACCTTCAAAGATTCTTTTAATCAGCAGCGTGATTGCCATTAATCTCTCACAATTTTTCCCCTCATTGTATAAAAACAATCCATCACTCTGACTCCCCTCTGCACCTGAATTAGAGAGCAATCCTTGAACCTTACCTTTTAAAAAGAATGGTCTGTGGCTTTGGGAGGCAGCTTTGTGTTCCCAACTTCTGTGTACCAGCATTAGTTGACTCCGACTCCCACGAGACTGCCAAAGTCTCTCTGTACTGCTCTAACCAGTACAGAGAGTAAGTTACAGAGCTCTGAGGCCCAGAAGCCACTGACAAAGTCCTGACCTCTAGGAAGTTCATCCAGCATCATTCCATGGAGAATGGTAGAGTGAAAGCAAGACCAAGAGAACTGGACAGTAAAATAAGACCAAATTTCTGTTCCTCAGAAGCCAAATCCCAAAGGAGAACACAGCCCTTAGCGATTCCCTGCCTCGAGGTTCCACTCTGCTTCTGACAGTGTGAATTAAACATCAATGTGGTCTTCCCGGGTGACAGTTAAACCACAGCAGAGCTTTGGAGTGGTAACTAGGCTAAGAAGAAGTGAAGCAAATGAGGTCCTTGTAATAGGTTTAGTGTCCATGTGAAAAGGGGTTCTCAATGGGTTCTGTCTTTGTGTCTTTGTTTTTCTCTCTGTGTCTCCTTGTCTGTCCTTATCTCAGATCGTGTGGCTGTCTCCATGTTTTTTTGTTTGTTTGTTTGTTTGTTTGTTTTTTTTTTAAACACACCAATAGGAAGGCAGTCTGCAAAGGTGGCTATCTGTAAGGCAGGAAGAGTCAGAACCAGAAACCCAGGTGGCATCTTGGCCTTAGATTTACAGTAACAGAACCACAAGAGAAAACACTGCATGGAAGCTGGATGCTCCCGGGTCCCTTGCTGCAGTGAGGAGCTGACCCTTATGCTGATATTTCATATTTGAACCACACTTGATGGATTTTCCATTGCACCCTGACAGAGAGGCACACGTGATAAGCAAAGTGTAAGGTGTTCCAGGTCTCTTGTATTATCTGATATTTTTCTCCTTTACCATCCATTTCCAGTGGCTGCTGCCTTGAGACCTTTGGTATATTACATGTGTTATAAGTGCTTAGGGCAGTCCATTTCAGGTGCATCCAGGAAATTCCAGATAGTACAGTTGGCCAAAGATATCACTAGTTGTCCTTTGTGAAAAGGCTCCTTGGGCTGTTATCCATGGCTTACCTTGAACCCATCTTAGTGAGGAATCCTTCTGGCTCTCCTTCTGGATTCATGCTCTCTGCTGACCCATGGCTGACCACCTTCAAAGTGTGCCAGTGTGGGAGAGACACTCAGGTCTGTGAGAGGCTCAAGATGGTGTCTTAGTCCTGATCTGTTCAGGTCATGGCTTGATATGGGTGTTTGGACCCAGCTCTGAAGCTTCCTTACCAGAACAACAACATCTAATGGAGACCTAGTGTGACTGCAAGAGCAACTCAGTTGTCCAATAGCCAATTTAAGAGCCCTAAAAAAAATCTGGGCATAGTGGCATGTGCTTGTAATCCCAGCTCTGAAGGAAAAGAGACAGGGGCTCTCTGGGGCTCACTGGACAGCCAGACCAGCTAACTCATGAGTTATAGGCCAGCGAGAGACTCTATCTCATAACAAGTTGGGCAGCAAGTGAGAAACAGCGGCTGAGGCTGAGCTCTGTCCTCCCCAGACGATCCCTGATTCTTTTTCTTTCTTTCCTTTTTAAAATTTATTTAGTTTTGGTTTGTTTGTTTATTTAATTACTGTGCTAAAGGTAGGTTCTTACTATGTAGTCCTAGCTAGCTTAGAACTCAATCTGCTGACCAGACTGGACTTGAACATGCAGAGATCCTCCTGTTCCTGAGTGCTGAGATTTAAGGAATGCACTGCCATGCTTGGCTTTGATGATTCTCTTTATGAAGTAGCCAGATGAAGGCCCATGGTACCACTCTGCCACCACGATGGAAAGATGGCAGGTGGCCTGATAGAATCTATGGAAATTGTAGGAGGAAGATCAGAGAGAGTATGGTATGAAGCTGAATTCCTCCTTTTATCCAGTAACACATTCTCTGATTACTTTTGATTCCTTACATTCTCCTATAGACGTTTATTTAGCAATGACTTTCTCCTCACTGTTTCCTTTACTGTACAGAAGGGTTTGAACTTTGGGAAGCTCTATTTGCCAGAGGTTGATGGTATTTCCTCAGCAACTGGAGTACTACTAAGAAGGTGCTGCCTATACTAATGTACTGATAGTGATGGCTGCCAGAAGCAGGGGGCAGAGCCATACTTCTCTCCTGTCTGTGAAGAAGGTGATGCCTTGGTAGAGCAAAACTGTATACACGCTTGTGTGCACATGTACAGCAGAATATCATACATGCTACAGAGCTTTACATGTGCATGCACACATGCACATGTGAAGTAAGGAGAGTGACACACAGAAGTTAGCAAAGTCAAAGTGAAGCACAGAGAATCCCATTGCAGATCACAGGGAGGCTAAGCTGGTCCAGCACATGGATATGGGAAGGAAGAGATGTTCACACAGAGACCTCTGTGTCACTAGTGAATAGGTAAAATCTGACACTATGAAGTTGATACAGTAGGTGGCTTGTCCGGGGGCCTTGTGGGCCTGCTGAATACTTTGGTCTCCAACCTTTTGCTTTTACTCCAAACCTAGAACAGGAAGCAGTCTGGAACTGTAGGTCAAATGTAGCAGAGGAACTGGGAGAGCCAAGTGTCATGAGGAAGAAGGAGAGAGGCCAGGATCTCATGGGGGGGCATAGGCTGGATAAAGATGCTGATTCTGGAAAATCACAAAGGATCCTGAGGTTACAATACAGCTTATCAGTAGACAGAAGCTTGCACCATCATTATCTGGGCCTTGAGATGTCCACACTGAGAAGGAAAATAGAAATCTGTCCTTACTGGGAATTCTTAAATCACTGGATCCCCTCTGCAGTCATCATGGAGAATGGTTAAGCCTTTCTATTTCCTTGGCTAGAAGAGTTTAGGGGACAAATAGCTGAATGGGCAAGATGTCACTTACATTCTTCTGAGACACAGAAAGTCCACTGACCCTTCCGATGAACAGGAACTAAGAGAAGACTAACACCAAGCAGACCCATTTGAAATCCAGGGCTTCTGACCACTTCTGGTTCTTGGGTTCTAAGCCAGTTTGATGTGGTCCCAGGACTGTTGAGCTGGTTTGCTGAAAGCAGCCATAGATCCACGCTTGGCATACTCTCAGAATCAAAAAGAAAGTTAATTCACTAGAAAACTGAATTATTTATGTGTTGAAAGAAAATTGCATGAATCAATGAGAAAGATTATGATAAATGGATGTCAGGTAAATAGATTAGAGTTAGCATTAGACAGAGTGAACAAAGAGACAGGCATAAAAATAGGTGACATATATAGAGAGATAGAAGTCAGATGGATAAGATTTATTCATAATAATAGATGATGGGTAGATAGATGATATAGATAAATAGATGACTGATGATAGATAGATAGACAGTAGACAGATACATAGTAGATGGATAGATAATACATAGTAGATACATAGTAGATAGATGATAGATAATACATAGTAGATACATAGTAGATAGATAGTAGGTAGATACATAGTAGATAGATAATACATAGTAGACACATAGTAGATAGATGATAAATAGATACTACATAGTAGATACATAGTAGATAGATAGATAATAGACAGATACTAGACAAATAGATGATAGATAAATGGATAGATATAGTACATACTAGATACATAGTAGATAGATAGATGATAGATACTAGATAAATAGATGATAGATAAATAGATAGATAGGTAGTCAATCTGAAGAAAAATAGAAATATAGTTAGATAACAGACATATGTCAGGTTTCTAAATGGATGCTAAGCTGTGGGGAAAGCTAAGCAACTGAAGTCTCACAGCATTCATCAATGTTTTAATCCCTGGGTACCAGAACTGGCTCTGGAATGGCCATCACTATCCATCAGTGGTGGAGTTCTCCCAGGGTTATCCACAGGGCTTGGCACTGCATCTTATTTACTTTTTTACCGCTGTGATAAAGTATCATGACCAAGGAAGCTTATAAAAGAGAGCATTTCATTTGGGGATTAATGTTTCTAAGAGTTAGAGTCCAAGTTGTTCAAGCAAAGGCATGGCATCAGGAATGACTGGGAGCTTATATTGTGACTTGAAAGTTAGAGGCAGTTTGAGGCCAGCTTGGTCTACAGAGCAAGTTCTAGGACAGCCAGGGCTACACAGAGAAACCCTATCCAAAAAAAAAAAAAAAAAAAAAAAAAAAAAAAAAAAAAAAAAAAAAAAAAAAAAGTTAGAGGCAGAATGAGGAATGTTGGGAAAGGCAGGAGTCTTTTTGAAACCTCCCCCAACAAGGGCAAACCTCTCAATCCTTCCCAAACAGTTCCACCAAGTGGGGATCAGAATTCAAGCCTGTGAGTCTATGCTGCCATTCCCATTCAAATCACCAAATGATAAGTAAAAGCAGAAGAGTCTGTGAGTCAGGTCTTTGCTTCTTCCAGATGACAACTGTATGTGCATTCATGAAGAGCTCTCTCAGAGGAGCCCATACTCTCTAAGAAGATGATAAAACACAGTATCTTACATGTGTGGCCCAGTGTGACAGTCAACCTGCATTCTAAAGTTGACTAGACTTTGAGTTACCTACCGGACATACCTTTCAGTTTATCTGTAAAGCCATTTCCAGAGACTCTGAGTGTAGCTGGAATCACTCTATGGACCGGGGTCCTATACTAAATAAAAATGAAAAATAGGAAAAGCTGGTCACCTCTCTCTCTCTCTCTCTCTCTCTCTCTCTCTCTCTCTCTCTCTCTCTCCCTCCCTCCCTCCCTCTCTCTCTCTCTCTCTCTCTCTCTCTCCTCTCTCCTTCCTGACACCATGCTTTGGGATACAATGTGACCAGTTCCCTTCACATCCCTGCTGCTATGTCTTTCTACAATGATAGAGTGTATCTTCCAGTTGTAAGCCAAAATAAAACTTTAGCCTTAAGTAGTTTCTGTCAGGCATGTTGTTACAGTGATGAACAAATGACTGATTTACTAGAGGATTGTCTTCTGTGACCAGTGGGCCACAGAGTCCTAAGCCAGAAGAGGAATGCTCTTGACTCCTATTTTTCAAATGTGATGGAATCAATCACTCTTCCTCTCAGAGGCTGGGGCCCTGAGGAACCAACCCCTCCAGGAAAACTTTGAGGCTTGGGTTCTGCAGCTCAGGTCAAACCATTGCCCAACTTGTCCTGGCAAGCAATCTCTGGTGTTAGGAGTCCATATTGAGGATATTCTGTGGCCTTGAGAAACACAAGCCTTTATGGAAGGAGCTGAACCATGAGCTGTTATGATTTGAACCTTTGTATAATACTTGAAAGGACAGAACTTTAGGTCTGGCTGGCGGGCTGGTTGGAGGCAGATGGCAGTTCTGTACAGTGAGCCATGCGCTCTGCAGTGACTGACAAGCCAGGGTGACTGCAGCAGACTCTTACCAGCACCACCTGTACCATTGCTCCATCAGGCTTCCCTTCCCCTCCATGTGCTTGGATCTTGTGCTAGTGAGTCTGGGGAGGGACAGGGAGGGTCTGTGTGGGTGACAGATGTGTGCTTCTCCTTCAGTGCACCTGTTCAGGCTTTTCCACTGCAAGCTCCAGTTCCAGAAACTGCTTGCCTCAATTTCCCCCGCAGTCTGTCTTTCATCGACCACCCAGGTCACCTGCAGGCTTAAAACGTAAAATAAGAGAAGGGGTTGTTCACCTGAGCCTATGGAATCAGGGGTGTGAAGGCAGAAGAGGGGGTGGCAGAGCTTTAGGGGATGGTACTCTTGGGTGACAGTTGCCTTTTCTCTAGGTCTTTGCTTCTCCCCACCCCACCCCCGCACTCTCCTAAGTTCACTAAAGATTAAAAGCCCTTTCCATTCTCTTCTTTTCTTTTTCTCCTTAAAGGGAAAGTTTTGTCTTTCTCCCTCCCACCACCCCACTCCTGGCCTGCCAGCTTTGCTTCTTGCTACAGATTGTCTTAAACCTTTTCCTTCTGCCCTCTTCTCTGGCCCTTCCTGCTGCTCTTTTTTTCCCCACTTTTTGAAAGTTAAAGTTATTGAGAGCCTCTCGGCTGCCGCCCTCCTGCAGGGCGCTGACAATGGGTGAGGCCAGGCCTCTATAGAAGGCTGGCTGCAGGAGAGCATCCAGCAAGCGGCAAAAGAAGCAGCCTGAGCCCTGGGAGCCCACAAAGGGTCTCCCCTTGCCCTTTTGCTCCTTCCAAGGGGGGCAGTGGGCTGTGCCCAGGCCAGGCAACCTCCACAGCATCCTGCCTTTTGTAGAGAAGGCTTCCCAGAAACCCCAGCTCCGGATTGCTTCTGCCCTGCACCCTTCTCGGTACTGAACGCCCGCTCTCCCAACCCCTCCCCACCCCTCCCCACATCTGCATTAGTAGCAGCGTCCAGCCAGCTGCTTGTGCAAGGAGGCAGGGCTCCACCTTGTCCTCAAAGGGACCGAGATAAAAGGATTTCTTCCATCCAAAGGCAGGGTGCTTTGTGAATGCATTGTTATTTTTGACTTTGCCCGGACTGACACTACAAACTGGATGAAGTGTACCTTAAAACCAATAGAAGGAAAGCTGACTGTGGAGCCTGAAGGAGCCAGGCCCTGGAGATTGTCCTTCTAAGGACTTTGCTCAAGGGCAGTCTTCTATGAATCTATAGCTTATGCTTGTGAGTCTGAGAGTCAAGGGACACACCGACCCAGCTTTGCCTCCACAGACAGTGGGTCATACTGTGTGGACAAAACATGTTCCCTACCCCATGAGACCTGGTGCACCCAACACACACACACACACACAACCAAACAGAAAGACGCCTTCCCAGACCCACCACATAGGCCACCGAAGGGACTTTGAGACAGTCATTAAGTCTCACAAGCCAGAGGGAGGCACCAAATAGAAACAGTCACCCTCATCAGAAACACGAAGAGGAAGGCTCAGGAGCGACTTTAAACAAGTTGTTTTCTCGGCTGCTCTTTGTGATAAGGGACTCCCTCACTCGCTGTCAGCCAGTGCCAGATGCTGTAGGAGAGCAGGGCCCTTGAAGGAGGCGCAGCTTCTGAATTATTGATCAATGATTAGCAAATGCAATCGAAATTGTAGACTTGATGTTGTGCAGCGATCCATAATTTATGAGTGGACAAAATAGGAGGTAGCGGACGTAGCAGTAGGTGATTTCAGCTCCCATATTGATTACTTAAAACCACAGGAGGTAAGTGTACTGTGACAAATGAACAAAAGCCGACAGCTCCCCGGCTGTCCATCAGCGCAGCCGCGAGCTGGGGAATACGGCGCCCGCGGAAGCAAATGCATTGCCATTGTGTGTCTTTGATCCATGTGCTGTTCGACCAGACCAAAGGACATATTTGTTTATAATTTATGTATTCTCTCTCTATAAAAGATTGATAGTGGCCTATTAGATACTCTGGTATCTAAATATCCAGGTAGTTTGTACCTGCGACAGCTGGCGAGGTGTTGTGAAATAATCCAGGTTCGCAGCGGCGGAGGGATGTGGGCGCCTTTCAAGGCGTCCACGGACAGAGACAGGTGCGATGTGAAGTCGGCTGAATAGAGGCTACAAATGCCCCGTTCTCACCGACAGTAGCTGGTAATCTCCGGTAGCGTCAGCAAGTGAAAGCCTTCGTTTTCTAGGAAAGGGCAGAAAGGTAGATTCGGAGAACAGACTGATTCCCGAGGTTATATAATGTACACGGGGCGTAATCTTAGTCGCAGTTCCAGGCGTGACAGGAAGCAGGGAAGTCACCTTAGAACAGAAGTACTGGGGGCGGGGGGACGGCAATAAACAGGATCTGGGGACTTTACAGCTGTCACACAGAGGTGAGAGACCTTGGGGGGGGGGGGGGGAAGGCCAGGAAAGCTACAGAGGAGTACAGACCCCACAACTGGCAATCACTGACCTAAGCCCACAGCTACCAGCTAGTCACCCACAGCACTCAGCCAGGGGATGAGAGCAGCAAGGGAAAGAACAGGGTGTGACTTCCTTCTTGCTTGGGACCTTATCTTCAGTGCAAGCACTGCTACATAGAGCACCGACATAAGCCTGGCCACTCTCTGACACAGTCCTATTCTCCTTCACCCTCCAGCCCAGGTTGGTAAGAGGGATCTCAGGCCCTGAGATAGGATTCACCTCCGTGCAGTGGGACAAACCTAGTCTCGCCATGTGTGGAGATCCCTGAGACAGAACACGAGATCGGTGTGGAAGTCATCACTCATGCCTTAACACTGTTGTCCCGTTTACGTGTGACAGATGTTGATAAGAACTCTTATTTAGGTTTAGATATGCTGTCTGTGTACCTGCTTGTCTGTTTTGGTTTTGTTTTAATTTTAGAGATAAATTAAAACAACTCGGGCAACTGTCCCACTTTCCCACCCCTGAGCTAACAAAAATAGAGTTGGAAATATGAAGAAAGGTGTTTTAACTCAATTTGCTGCGTAAAGTCTACAAACCCTTAAGAAATGCAGTGTTGCAAATGACGTTGGCAATCCTGAAAACCCCTCCTCAGAGCCATTGTGAGCCAGGGACTGGCTGATAGAAAAACTTCCTTGAATTAAGAGGGAATTGCTCGGGAGCCTCTGGGATCAGTTAGAGACTCCTGCCCTCTATTGTTGTGAAAATGTAAAACAAACAAACCAGAGGATGTTCTCTGCAGCCTCCTGCTTCTAGAATAAGTTTCTAACTAAAGTGAACTCGCTTGGAGCCAGAGTTTACAGAAAGCAGCTGCATACTCCTGTCCTAATTATTATAAGGTAAGCGCCAGAAAACCTAGACACCTGCCTGGCACAGCTGCCTGACAGCACCTCAGGAACCTCTGAGCTTTCGAAGATGGAAGCAGGCCACACACCACCACCCTCTCAGCACCCTGCAGCCTGCACCACAAACCAGGACTCACTACACACGTGGCCCACCCATACACAGTGGGTTGGGACACATACACACACCACAGTCCACACCCCACACCGTGCCTAGGCTTCTTCTCAAAGGCTGTGGCTTGGAAATCCTGAACCACAGTAAATACTGTGTTGGGCTTTTCGTGGAGTCTAAGATTCCCTTCCTGCAAGTTAAGGTGAGCCCCCTGCCTCAGGACCTGTATGTGTACCAAGCCTGTAAAAAGTGGAGAGTGAATTCATCAGTCGCTTTTCTAGTTTCTGAAAATTCCCACCCAGGTTCCCAGCATCAGCAGCCAAACTGTTTGAAACAGCAAAAGTCCTGACTGCCTTCCAGACCCACAGTGACCAGAATCTGTCATAGCTCAGTGGGTGCCATCACTAGGACTCTGTCTTATTTTGAAAGAGATCGTGGTCACCCTGGAAGACCCCACCAGATATAACCACTTGCTGTAGCTATGAGGTGGGAACAATTGCCCAGCTCACTCCCTATGAATGTAGGTCTAGGTGGGCTTTGGAAATGAGAGGGGGGCTCAAAGTGTATGGCCCCAGATTCTACCCCTTGGAGTCTCCATGTTGGAAATCCAGTGAGGATTTTGGTTGGTTGGTTGTTTATTTCATTGTTGTGTTGTTTTGGTTTTGTTGTTGGGTTTTGTTTTGTTTTGTTTTGGTTGTTTTTGTTATTTTGGTTTGTTTTGGTTTTGGCTTTTTTTGTTTTAGTTTTGTTTTGTTTTGAGATGGGGTTTCTTTATGTAGCCTTGGTTGTCTTGGAACTTGCTCTGTAGACCAGGCTGGCTTGGAACTCACAAAGATCCAACTGTCTCTGCCTCCCGAGTGCTGGGATTAAAGGTGCACACCATCACCCAGTTTGGAAATCCAATAATTTAGGGGCTGACCACCTCAGATTCACATTTGTGCTCAGGTCAAATGTGCCAGCTGAGTCCCCCAGCTGCCTGCTAAGCTAGTCGTGTGAATGGTAATATTCTGGGGATCATCACTAACTGCCAACTGACCACCGAGCAGCCACTGTGTATGTGCAGGGGACTGGGAGGCCACCCAGCTCAGCCAGCTCTATTCCTCCTGCATAGACAGTTTGAATTATAAATGTGACTATTAGTACAGTTTAGTACTGTGAAAGCTGGATTCCAGGTTGTCCTGGAGCTAAGGTGAGAGGAACTCAGTACTTCAAAGTGACACAGATAGTCTTTAGTTACATGCAGTACAGTGAAGCAGCCTGGTTCTAGGCTAAGCTGGACTCGGGTTCCTCACATGACCATGTAGGAAGAGCAGCCCCTCAGACAACTGCTCTGAGTACCCACCCTCAGGTGACCATTTCTGAGATAGCCCGGTGAAGTTGACAAAACCCCAGAGCCTTGTCCTTTCTGGGCCCTGCTGCTGATTTGCTTAAGTTAATACTAAACAAAATGATCAACAATGACCCAAGCGTAAAACATTTGCAGTGCGAAGTGGCCTTCTCTGTGGCCGAAATGTTCCTTTCCGGAGTATGAACAGGTGTGTGTGTGTGTGTGTGTGTGTGTGTGTGTGTGTGTGTGTGTGTGTGTGACTAGTGACTAGGTACGGGTATGCCTGTGAATGCAAGTGTGTGTGCTTGTGTGTGTGTGTGTGTGTGTGTGTGTGTGTGTGTGTGTATGTGTGTGACTAGTGACTAGGTACGGGTATGCCTGTGAATGCAAGTGTGTGTGCTTGTGTGTGTGTGTGTGTGTGTGTGTGTGTGTGTGTGTGTATGTGTGTGACTAGTGACTAGGTACGGGTATGCCTGTGAATGCAAGTGTGTGTGCTTGTGTGTGTGTGTGTGTGTGTGTGTGTGTGTATGTGTGTGACTAGTGACTAGGTACAGGTATGCCTGTGAATGCAAGTGTGTGTGCTTGTGTGTGTGTGTGTGTGTGTGTGTGTGTGTGTGTGTGTGTGTATGTGTGTGACTAGTGACTAGGTACGGGTATGCCTGTGAATGCAAGTGTGTGTGCTTGTGTGTGTGTGGTAATCTCTGTGTGTGGCTGTGTCTGAGGGCTGTGTGCCCTTGCATATGAGTGTGTGTGTGCTTGGAACAGGGGTGTGGTTTGTGGTTGTAGAACCACGATTTTGAGAAAAGTGTGAAAGATAAGAAGAAAGGGACAGGCCAAACCTCTGGTCCTCACCTAGGCCAGACAGACATATTGTTGAAACTTAACTATTGATGCTTGCAATAAAGAGGGTGTAACACAACCCTCCCTATGGTGGACGTAAAGGCTTTGGTCTCAACCATCAGAGCTGGATGAAGGCTACAGGTGTGCAAGATGTATTCTTACCCAGATCCAGTCCACACAAATCAAAGCTGGAACCTCACACATGATCCTTGCATCCCGTAAACATGGGGAAGGTTAGGCTGAGTCTGGCACTATCTATGTTTCTGTCCACTCCAGAAGAGCCATCCTGAACTGCACCATTCATGAGCCAAGAGTGAAGGGACAACCTGGTCTTCACAGGGTACACCCTTCTCACTAACCTATCATCTGTGTACTCTTTCTGTCTGCGTTTTGAGATGGACATTTTCTCAATTTCTCCTTCCTGCATTTTACCTCCTTGAGATGGACCGTGAGCATCCTATGACTTGGGCTATTCCATTACCACCCAAATCAATAGAGCCCAGGTCTGTGTTGTGTGTATTTATTTATGTTCCTTGGCAGTGTGAAGAGAAGCACTCTGAGGCTTGGGGTGGCAGAAGCTATCTGACTTGATGATGTGGGTGGTTCCCAGACCTTGCTTTCCCAGCCAGGTCACCCTGACTTTACTGCTCATTCAGTTATGCCTTCTGATGCCCGTGTGGCTGAGGCCCACTCTGCCTTTTAAGTATTAATTGACTCATAGGCTTAAATACAGCATGGAATCATGGAAGGATTCCTTTGTGGGGCTTCTTAATGATTCAAAGGGGCCTCGTTATCCAGTGCTCCATGCTGGTCCCCAGCTGCTGTACCATATGTTCCTCACTGGAGATGGTGGGAGGGACTCAGGCCAGGGCCAAAGGGTTCTCTTTCTGAAACCTTGTTTATGTCACTTCTGACAGTACCCAGGTAGAAGTTCATGTTCCTGTGTAAGCAAACAAACTTAGGACAGGTGAGTGAAGTCAAGCCATCACTGCAAAGTTCCAAGACACAGAATTGAGTGTAGCGTTTGTGGGAATCTTATTCCAGTATTCTCCTGGAGACTCAGGGCATGTGACTCCAGTAAGTTGAGTGATCCTGGAATAAGCCCTGGGTAAACCTTTACTAAAGTACATAGGACCTTGGGTAACATCAAATATGGCCAAACTCAGCTGAAGACTTGCCTTCTTTTGTGTTTGTTTGCTTTTGTTTAATTTATCATTATTTCTTATTAAAAATAGATTTTTTTCTTATATACAATATATCCCAAACACAATTTTCCTTTCCTGCATTCTGTCCCGCTCTCCCAATGTCCACTCTCGCCCCAGATTTGATTCCCCTCTATTTTCTCTTCTGGAAAAAAAAAAAAAAAGAAAAGAAAAAAAAGAATGGGCCTCCGAGAGATGACATCCAAAAGACAACAACCAAACAGGACAGAACAAGATACAATCAGACAGGGGGAAGGCCCTCATCAAGAGTGAACAAGGCAATCTGATAGGAAAAATAGAGTCCCAAGAGAAGGCAAGAGTCACTTGTTCCAACTAAGAAGTCCTGCAAAACCAAAACTTTAGCTTGCGATGTTGCAGCAGATACAGCCTAGTTTCCGTTGAGGACTGTTCTGGGTGGCAGCATGGAAGTGTGGTGCATCCCTTCCAGATAGCAGTGGACCCCGATAGCCAGGACTGAAATGTTACACAACCTCATAAGACTATTTGCCCAGAGTTGGGATGGAAATTTGATGAAAGGATATAGATGGGCTAACAAGAGGGAAAGAAAGCCCCAGTGAGATGATTCAAATGATGATTCACAGTGAGATGACTTCTCGGGTCCAGACATCCTTGCACATTCCTGCATGTTTTTAGGAAATGAAATCAGCCAGGTTGTTTCCTACCAGACATGGAAAGCCAAGGTTGTATCTGACTCCTCATGGCAATACAGGTCATGATTGAGCCTTTGCCTGCAGCTCACAGGTACTAGCCAATTGGCCACGCATCTGGGAGTCCCTAAGTTGTCCTTGAGTGGTTCCAGTGTCTGCATTACACAGGTTCTCATGGGGACTGTGGCATCCAGGTTCCCAAAGGGACTGTGGCATCCAGGGTATTTTGTCTTGTTGGGTTCAGTGTTGCTTGTGACAGGCAAGTTGGGGTCATGATAGCTCTTCAGGAAAAAAAAAAAGGTGCATGGTGGAGATGCATCAGTTTCATCTGCAACACTCCCAGAGGCCTGCAGGGACTGTAATTGTTCTGCAAATGGCTCAAAACACAGGTACTAAGACTTCTCCAAGCTCTGGCAGCCTCTCTGGAGACCTAAATGTAGAATAAATGTAATTCTTGATATACAGACTTCTGCATTCTCCAGGGGATTTCCCATTGATTTTTGGCTTTTTATTGTCAGAAGATCTCCATAAAGCCATCCATCTCTGAGTCTGGACTTGACTAGACTTAGTTTGGGATAGAGCAAAGGCTAAGAATGTTTCCTTCCAGATCCACTGAGGCAGTTCTGCCTTTATAAGCTTTCCAGCCCAAGGATAAGTAGGCACAGCCACCCTATCATAAGCTCACATGGAGATGCTTATAGCTGTATCCTACCTCAGATATCACTTCCACCAGCTCTGAGTTCCAGCCCCCACCACTCTTCTCTGTTTCAACAGTCCAAACTCAGACAAAGGAACGAGGTTGGCAAACTATCAGTTCCATCAACATTCAGGAAAAGCCGGACAGGTTTGATGTTAAAGCAAATCGCACACTTGGGCTCTTTGAGTCTCTAGAGGATTTCACTCACAGAAGGTGAACAGTTACTATCTCTGCCCTGTAGACAAGGAACGTACACCACCACTAGAGTGTGCAAACTGTTGAGGTCACACACTAGGGCCTTGTGAGAAAGGGGGACCCCAGAAACAAGCTCTTAACCACAATATTCACTGTCTGGGCCACACACACTTGGAACTCTGGGAAGTCCCTCTGATGTGGGACTGGGGGCAAAGTGGGACTTAGGGGTAATTTGGAGTGTTTCTTTGAATGTAATTTTGGAGTAATTTCTTTGAATGAAATGGTAGTTTTAATACAATTTCAGAGCACACTGACTTTGTTTCTAAGAAAATATCCTAGCTGGCTTCCTGATGCCCTGGAAATGGCATATGAGCTAGAAATTCCCCTAAGGACTCTGCTGTCAGGGCCATGCTGATCTGAACTGCACAGACTATCTCAGGTACGGAAGCTTCCTCTGCAGGAGTTAGGGCCCTTGTCCTCTTCTCTTCTCTTCTCTTCTCTTCTCTTCTCTTCTCTTCTCTTCTCTTCTCTTCTCTTCTCTTCTCTTCATTTATCTTCTCTTCTCTTGTCTTCTCTTCCCTTCTCTTCTCTGTTCTTTTCTTTTCTTCTCTTCTTTTCTTTTCTCTTATGTCCTTTCTTCTCTCTCTCTCTCTCTCTCTCTCTCTCTCTCTCTCTCTCTCTCTCTCTCTCTCTCTCTCTCTCTCTCTCTCTCTCTCTCTCTCTTTCATTCTTCCAGATTTCCAGTTAGTTCAGTAAGTGCTAAGTTTGAGGGCAGCAGGCATGACACCTCATATACCACTGATTTGGGTGCTGTCAGCCACAGACCAGGTTGAGATAACTCCAGAACCCTCTTGTTCACTGGAACTGTGGCCTGCAGTCTTATGAGTACTGAGTCGGAGAACACTAGGTCACACTGCTCACAAGAGCATTCAAACCAGGTTTGCACAAACTTCTGAATAACATTGCATGAACACACGAACTACCTTCCTTCATGTTTCTGAATAAAGACCTGGTTTATGATCAGCATTGGCTCACCAGTGTTTAGCTGTAATGAACAGTGAGCTCAGATTCAAAGATGGCCATCTGACAGGATTCCTTTCCAAGACACACCACAGCCTTCCTACACAACATCATGTGGCAGCACCCTAGCCCTGAATTGGGAGCTGCTTTGAATCATGGGATCAAGAAAAGTACAGAAATGTGGCTATCATGTCATTTAAGAACCTGTTGAATGCCCCACCTCATCAACCTTTCCTTTCTCCTAGCTAGCCATATGCACTGATGGCTTTTCTCTGAACAGAGTTGTCAAGGCTGGCACCCACCATCATTCCTAAAGCCCTCAACAATTCCTATTTGACAATAGGCCAGGATTCCATTGTTCTCCATGTGTCAACAGGTAAAAGAAAATGAGATTATATCCGGCATCTTCACATGCATGGTGTTGCTGCTTCCTGCCACTGTGCCTTTAGCCAGGCAGCCATCCCTTCAACTCCTTTTATTCATTCATTAATTCATTCATTTTTTCCCATTTTTTATTTTATATTTTATTTACATTTCAGATGCCATCCCCTTTCCCCATTTCCCCTCCCTAGAAAACCCCTATCCCATGCCCCCTTTTCCTTTTTGCTTTTATACATTTTTTAAAGTGTTAGTCAAAGGCTTTATATGTTTGGTATTGCTCAATCAGAAGTGTAACCCAATACCCAACCTAGATATATCAACTATCTTTGACTGGTGGAGACAAGTAAACATCTGCCTCCATGCCCTCCTCTTTTTCTCTCTCTTTCTCTCTCTCATCACCTAGCTTCTCCTCTCCTTCATCATCTCCTCTACTTACTCCATCTCTTCCTCTTGGTACTCCTTCCCCCTTAGCTCCTCCTACATATCACCCTTCCTGTTAAAATAACACTTTTCTCTCAAAATACAATTAGAGCATAATTATTCCTATTTGTACCAGTGAGGTACAAGATAGTCCTAATACCCAGTCCATCATTTTGTTGACTAACCAGAACCTCTGTCGTCTCTCCTAACTAAAACACTTAGTTTTGAACCTGGCTTTTTTCTTGGCTTAGAATAAATGTCAGCTGAAAACCTTCCACTCAGATATTTTCTCTCAAAGTAAATAGCCAGGATTGGCTAATTCATTCATTTTTCATTCATTCATCTATCCTTTACAACATTTGTTCATTCATAGTTCCTCTACCAACTCTGTCCATTCATCCATTCATCCTCCAATCTACTCATCTACCCCTCATTCCATCTTTCCATCCATCCACCCCCACTCATTCTTCTTTCCATGAAGCCATCTATTATTTCATCCATCTCTATATCTGTCCTTCCACTACCCATCCATCCATCCATCCATCCATCCATCCATCTGTCCATCCATCCATCCATCTGTCCATCCATCCATCCATCCATCCATCCATCCATCTGTCCATCCATCCATCCATCCATCCATCCATCCATCCATCCATCCGTCCATCTATAATCCCTTTATTCTTTCATCTAGCATCACCCCCTTTCCTCTCTTCTTCCCTCCATCAATCCCTCTATCTATTGCCATCTAGAAACTAGGGTCTCACTCTAACCTGTAATAATTTGCTGTCCCAAGAGCTTGCTGAACCGGGGATCTGCGTTGTTTGTTTTGGAGGTCGGTGGTGGAGTCAACTGCAAAGAGCAAAGACAACTGGGTTGTTCTCAAGAAGCCTTTGTTTGCTCACTTCCTCTTTTCCTCTGTTGACTTTCTTTCTACATAACCTACATATTATTCAAGAAGGAAAGCTGAGTGACTTCCAGGAATGTCTACTCTGTGACAGGATCTGTGGTGCTCCCCAGTAAATTCTAGGAGACAGAAGGAGACTTCAGTTTAGGCAGATTTTATTCCTAACAACTAGAAATATGAAAGGTTCTTGTTCATAGTCACAATTGGACCTACTTAATTTTGTTAAATGGTTAAGAGCCCCTGACACCTAAATGGTGTCATATGCTTGGGTCCCTCAGAGAGCAGTGCAAACCGTCCCAGTAAGAATTGTGACCTTAACCAAATCTTAGTGACTAAGCTATGTTGAAGCTGTGACCCTAGATGCTTCAAAGTACAGGGGGTCGCAGAGAGTAAGAAGGTATGACTACTTGGTATGTTCAAGTGTAGCGACAAGAGTCAGAAAAAAATGGGTATTAGCTGAAGATGTATGCAGGAGGCCACAGAAAACACTGAGAATCTGAGAAGCCAGGAAAGACTGGTGTATAAGAGCAGAACCAGAAACCAGACAGGGCCTCCCTCGATGACTTCCAACTTTAGTTACAGGCGGGCGGTATGGGGAACAATGTGTACGGCCCCTTTCCAGAATGTACATAACAGGAACAGCATGTGCTTACTGAGTCAGAGGCAGGCAAAGGGCCCCGGAGCTTCCCTTGTGCATGGCACCTGCATCAGAGCCAAAGGTCAAGTGTCTAGGGACTGATAGGAAGGGAATGAGCTCACCTGCTGTCTCAAGAGTATGTCAGCTATGCTTTCCACTGGTCGCTCGCTAGAGTGTGTTCCCAGCTACATATACCATGTCTCAGTTGCTTAATTCTGCCAGTGGACTCTGGTCTTCCCACTTTCTGAAATGGAGAAGGTGGGTCCTCTTTGCTCAGTCTTAGACTCTGATCTTGTCTTTACCCACAGCAGGCAAGTCCACTGTAGCTTGTATACTTTTGATCCAGTATAACGCTATTTTGGGCTGAGTGATTGTGGGACTGGCTCCTCTTAGTTGGTGACAGAATCTGCCCTTCAATCTCACACACTTACACTGATGTGCTAAGGCCTGGTCTGCAACCCAGTCTGTTGTGACTGAGCAGCACACTACAGGGGTCTTGGGCAGAGACCTCCTACTACCTTACTGCCCTCTCCCCATGGATCAGAACCATTTTTATGGAAATATCCAGAGATCTTCTTTATGTCAAATCAATCAAGACAACAAAGTGTTTTCTCACTCTATAGCCCAGGATAGCCTTATCAAGTGTGGTACTCCTGCCTCAGCCATCCAAGTGCTAAGCTTATAGGTATGTGGTGTGTCATCATACCAGGACTTAGGCAACAATATTTTAACATCTACTATTGCAATCTATTAGGAATACATGTATATACTCCCAACACATACACAGTGTCCAGTAGTTAGAAAGTGTATTTCCTTATGGAACTAAAAATTATCTAATATAATGAGGGTGTTCACTATTTGGGTTACCTTACTAAATTTTCTAGTGCACTCTAGAAAATTTCTGCTCCTGTCACCACCAGTCTAGGCATGCTGTGCTACAGAAAATATTATTTCTTTTGTTTTGTAGGTACAGGGGAAGGAAGGCAGGTAGGGAGCTATGGAGTTTATCACACCAAACAGCATCTCCCATCTTGCAATGTTGAGCTCCACTTCTGGCAGGGGCATCCACATGCGTCCTAGCCAACATCATCAATGTGAAATTCACCATGAGGTTTGTGCATGAGCAGGCGTGAAAGCACTCCATCTCTGTAGCTTGTTTCCAGGAGACATTCCCAGTGACTTCTCCCCCTTTGGGTCTGACTCTCTCTGGAACCATTGTAATATGGGCTCCTGCTTAGAAACTTGCCTGGCAATCACACTTGCAAGTTTTTCATGCAGCTCTGGCCACTCAGTAATGAGTATTCTGTCCACATCAGTCTCTTCCCTCCCAAAATAGCACAAGTAGAATCAGAGCACAATCACACCCCGCTCCCTTTCATCAGTGACTCTGAAGGGACAATCCAGCATTAGCGGGCTCTTTTTGGAAGATATATTGGACTTTAATAAAGTTTGATCAATGCATTTAAGTCAAATTGAATTATATGTAAGTGGATAGGGTTGACATATGTTTCAATATCTGCAAGTGATACATTATTCTCCAGTGAGCATAAAATTTAATGAAATATAAATACCCATTAATCCTCATGTTTCAGCCAATCAGTCACTGCTGCTCCTGCCTGCTGCGACGGGAGCTAGCCCAGTAAAGTCATCTGTTTCATCCAGGCAGGAGATGCAGGCTGGAAAGACATCAGAGGCTGCTAGGAGAGTGGCTGAGTTGGAGAAGCCTGCCGGCTCTGTTGCGTTTTCCCAACACAGTCTGTACTCAAAGGGATGGTGTCTTTGGTACTGTCAGTGAAGAAACAACCAAGTGGAGAGTGACAACTCCTTTGTCCCAAGCATATTCTTTCATTCCTCTCTCATAGCTGGCATGCTGCGGGATATCCTGCAAGAGCCTGCTTGCTGTGGCTGCTCCTACTGCATAGAACAATATCATTACCAAGCAGTACCACAGAGGGGATTCTATTGCCCTGAGTAGGAAGTATGAGGAGTGGCCACACGTATCTCCCTTGCAATATATGTGTTAGGGAAATGAAAAGGGTAGAGCACCCTGCGCCTCAATTATCATCAAGTGTGCGTCTGGCCACGGTGACAAGCGTGCAGAGGACTATTCTCCTTTGTTCTCCTTTGTGGAGTGGAACTTACAACTTTATCTTCTAGAGCATATGGAGGCTCTTCAGTTGCCCGCACTAATGGATCTCACTTATATTTGAGGAGCCCATCTCTACACAGGATCTATGTAGGCTTACCTGAAGCTCCAGGAGCTCAGATAAGGCCCAGTACACAAAGTCATTGCCTATGACTTTCCTCCAGGAGTACAGGGTAGGAAAATTCATCCAACAGCAGATGAGCGGAAGGGCTAGCAGTACCAGCATGGTGGCAACCTGGGGAGATGGCTGGCAAATAGTTTCTAGACCCACAGGGGTTAATGGCTGCAGAAACTTGAAGCTTGGATGTATATGTAACAAATCATTCATGATTAAGTGAAAGATTTGGCTCTCCTGAACACTTGTTGTACCAAAGGCAATGTTGTTCATTCCAAGCGAGATCCATGCGTCAATGATCTGGCTGATTCAATTCAAATCAACCCATGTGTCACCAAATTCTGGGTTTGGTGGTGCATGCTCAGTCATTAGCAATGAGAGCACAGGGTGAGATCCAGGTTGTTCTGCTTGTAGATCTGTGTAGTAGTCAGACAGGTAAAATCCCATCCCTGATGAAGTTCTGAAGAACTCAAAGGTATGAAGACTACATGTGGGAAGGGGCTTCAAGAAAAAGGATGATCATATAGCAGGGTGTATCCTTAGAGCATGGGAAGCCCATATAAATGAGAAAAGTGGTCTGCATCCCAGGGAAGAACAGAGGCCCTGTAAGTGAGGAACAGGGACCCCGCTGAGGCATGGAATCGAATCTTGTTGCCCCTGAGCCTGTGAGTGTTGGAGGGAGCAGAGGGGATAGAGGGACATGGAAGGACATTGGCTCCTCTCCCTCCTCTCCCTCCTCTCCCTCCTCTCCCTCCTCTCCCTCCTCTCCCTCCTCTCCCTTCTCTCACTCCTCTCTCTGAAGGAATAAAGAGCCACCCAGCAAACCCCATTAAGGAGGTGAGGTTGAGAAGCAGGTAACTCCTCAACCCAGGAGAATGGGGCACTGTTTTTAGAATGGATTTTCCCCAACTGCCACCCTACTTCAGCTGAGACAGACCAGGAGCAAGCAGGAAGACCAACATGGCAGGCTGAGGAGCACCAGAAATACCTAGTCTTCAGACAGAGGCTGTGAACCAGGGAAGGGCTGCTGAGGAGACAGCACTGGAGAGTCCAGCATGCCCCCTTCCCCCTCTCTGGCTGTCAGCTTTTCACAACAAGGCTATGGTTCTGAATACAGAAAACAAATACATACTAGGAAGCTTTGCAAATGGAGAAGGAGCTGAGACCCTCCAAGTGAAGACTGAACTTTGCTAATGGGATGGAGATTTATGCTGTGCTAATGCTTTTATTGACGTTTTTATTTTTCCATATGTTTAACCGCAGCTAATTAATTTGCATAGCATTACGCAGAGGAAATATGCTCTTCTCATTTTTATTTTACAGATGAGAGCCATAAAATTAGCTAAATTTAAATGGCTCTCATTAGAAGCTCACACATTCCTGCCTGCCATCCATAAATGCAGGGAGAATTGGAGAGGCTGACCACTGACTGCCCTGGTCGGGAGTTCTGAGGCCAGGTTTGAACAGTGTTTTCTAAGCACATCTCAGAGTTTGGATCAACTTGCTCTACAAGTCTGTCATTGGTCAGCAGGGGAAACTGGCCTCAGAACTAACATAGTGTCTAAGGACCTCACCACCCTGCAGGGCCTGGTGAGCACAGCATTCTTTGGCACAGTTTTGAGCTTCAGTGTATCTTATCCTGCCCAGTGGATGATACACTGAACTCTAGATTTCCAGGTGGTGAGAAGCTCCCAGCTGTGGGAGCTGCCTGTGGCCTGACACAGCATGAAGCTGAGCTGAAGTGACCTGAGGTGGATTCAGTCTGCTTTTGTCTCTTAATATGGTTTTTTAAAATAAATATTTTTACTGATTCTTTGAGAATTTCATACAATTCATTTCATTTCAATTTATTTCATAATGATCATATTGACCATATCAACTACTAAGAGTATAACTACCCTTAGTAGTCTCTAAACCCACATAAGAGCACAGGAAACTTTAGCTCTGGTAGTGTATCACGGCTGCTTCTGCCATCTTTGCACCAACCAATGGAGACCAAAGAGTTTTCTGGAAGCCTCTGTTCTGTCCCCAGCTGCCACATGAAAGAGGGAATCCAGGAGGAACCATCTTTTCTTTGAAGTCTAGGAGAAGTCGGTGACTTCCCACAGGACCACTGAGGGTCAAAGTGTTCAGTGGGGATGTTCTAGTTCTTCCTGCTACACTGCTTGCTCTGAATGGGAGGGCCAACTGGCCCCTACTGAGGGTGTCTTGAGAACAAGTAGGCATGCTTCCCTGGCTGGTCTGTACTGCTCTGTAGCTTTGGTGGAATGGCCGTTAGCTCTGTGCATGTTGGTTCAGCCTCTGGCCTGGCCTCTTGAGTATGCTAGTTACAGTAGTAAATTTCACATTGTTATGTGGTGTACTGAGTCTTTCAACAGGGCACCTGTCCTTTGTGGACTGTGTTGTGTTGGGCTCAGCTTGGAAGGTCTGGAGGAGGTGCATGGCCAAGGGGGAAAAAGCCCTCCTTCTAAGTGAGGATGCCATTCTGAACATAACCTGGTCGTAGCATCTCCTTATAATCGTTCCACACCTGGAATCAGCTTCTTCTCTCCCCTAGAGACCCTAGTGTCAGCCACATATCCCCACTCCTTGAAAATTGAATCACAGACCCTTGGAAGAATTCTCTAGTATTCTGAAGTTGATGCCCTGGACCCTACTCCAGCACCTCCTCTCCCATCCATTGGTGTGGGTGTGGTCCCTGTCTGCAGTTCCAATGTGTTTGTTGGTCACTTCAAAGTTACTGGTGTCTTTAGCTCTCCAGACCTGGCCTTAGAGCTCCCTTACTGAGAACTTTGTGTTTTACTACGATAATTCTTCCCAATTCCTGAACTGTACTTTCCCCCAATTCCTACTTCTGAAGGGCCACACACAAACCCAGAATACAATGAATCTAGACAGTGAGAAAAAAAGCCATAACCATTTTGAATGAACTTTCAAAGCAGGAGTCACATAGCCCCATGGCTTCACTAGTAGCTGCATATAAGGGTGCATTCCCATCAGAAGACTTTACAAACAGGAGGTACACAGCCCTTCCGTGGCATTCTGAGAAAAGAGAATTCATTTTGGGGCCAGTGGTTTCTAGAGAAGTTGAAATCTGAGTTATTCATTGAAGAATGCAGAGTTTGACTACACAACGTAGAAGAGGAGAGTCAGAAGCCAGGAAATAGTACGAAAAGCAGCCTACCCACCCCGAGAGACAGCCCTACAGATTTAGCAGCCTCCCAACTCTCTTGGTGGGATCACAGGTGATTTCTTTAGCACTCCATGGGAAAACATGCTGTAAAATAATATAAACAAGCTACTCATGTCAAACTTACTGGGAAACTCGAGCCTCCATTTCCACTGTTGTCCCAGGTGCTCCTATTCACTCACTACAGGACAGCAGGCTGAGCAAGGCAGACCTGAAGCTACAGAGCTTGGGCCCTAGGTACTTTCCCAGTGATTCCAGAGCCTTGAGAAAATGTGCTGGTCTCCTGACTTGCAGAGTTTGACTGCTGTCCCTCACTTGGGCTTTCTTTCTTGCCACACTGGCACTGGCTCTGCCCTGAGTGCTTGGTGCTGTAACATCCTCCTGCAGCCCAGGCTTGGCAACTACTCCACTCCACTTGTGCCTCTCTGTTCATGGTTGCTGTCTTTGTGCCACATCAAATGGCATTTCCATTGTTTTTGAATCCCATCCTGCAAAGATGCCTTTGGTGCATCCCATGAGCAGGTTCCTCTGGGATCATCTTTCAATTAACCTCACAGAAGATTTGAGACACAGCTGAGGCATGCCAGAGACAGCTTTCAAATAAGAGAATCCCCAAGGTCACAGAGCCCTGGATAATATGCTGGCTGATCTCAGCTCCTCAGAATAAAGGAGACACCGGGAACCACTCTGCTGGGTGAAGAGGAAATACTAGATGTCCTGTGTGGGGCTTTAAAGGGAGTGCTGTGAACACAAATGTCTGTGGTGATTGCCCACCTTACAGGTGGTTATACTACTGCTATGGCTGTATAGAAGGCTCATCTTTGGGCCTGTGGCAGACTTCAGTAGCACTTGTGATTCAAGTTGGAGTCAGCAGCAAGGGTACAGGATGCCACCTTAAGACTCACTGGCTACAGGTGAGTAAGAAAAAATACAGGCAGGTAAAATACAGACAGCCAATCAGCACACTAGGGAAGACTACTTCAAGTGAGTTTGGGATGATCGTTTGGAGTTCATTCACTCTGACTGTGATCTGTTTAAAGAACACACGCAAGAACCCAAAGTAACCAAAAGGGAGATGCTTTGGGTATTTGTGCATGTTGTGGACACAGCCTGTGGAGAATCTATAGTGATGTCATTCAGACTGAGAATTTTAGCATGAAAGAAAAGGAAGCCTACAGTATGCAAATTTCATGGAAAGTTCAAGTGTGAGCTTCAATAAGTTTGCCTTCTCAAACTCTGATGACTCAGCTCTGAACTAATAGCAGAGAGGTCTGTCAGCACCAGGATGGTGGTGCCTGAAAAGTTACAGAAGGACCAAGTGGAATATGGCTCCTAATGGGAGCAGGTAAGTTTATGGGAGACCTCACTGGAGGTCTGATGGCCAAGATGCTGGAACACTCGTTCAGGGTCTCTTCAGGCAGGCCCAGCCTCTGAGAAATGTAGTTAACAAGGGGGGTGCTGAGCAGGGAAGCTGTGAAGAGAAGTTATAGAAACTTTCTGGAAGGTTTTAGGTAGGAGAGTGAACAGGTAGGGTGAGAACATAGTTCTAAGAAAGCTCTGGCCGTGAGGGGTGTACCATCCCATCAAACAGTCTGCCTGGTACAGAGGAGATGATGGAGATCATTGTGCTGGCACCTTCTGAAACAGAAATGAGAAAAGAGGTCACAGAGACCTTACTCTGTGACCAGCTCCATCTCACAGATCCATAGCCCCGTAGGAAATAAATATCCACTAGTAATTGTAACTTACTGTGAGACAAGAGTGTATGTCATTGCTATAAAGCAGTAGTTCTCAACGTGTGGGTGGTGACCCCTTTGGGGGTCAAAGAACCCTTTCACGGGGGGTCACATATTAGATATCCTGTATATCAGATGTTTGCACTACAATTCCTAACTGCAGCAAACTTAGAGTTATTAAGCAACAATAACATAAATTTATGTTTGAGGCCGTTCACAACATGAGCTATATTAAAGTATCACAACATTAGGAAGGTTGAGAACTACCTTCATGGTAAAAGTTAAGGTCTTTCCAAAAAAGGATGTTGGCTGACATCATGTTGATTCTGAGGATGAGATGTGTAGAAAGGTTCTCTCTAAGTTGCTTGTGGTGTTGGGGCAAGTCCCAAAGTCTGATACCTGGAAAGCCTGGGGGGTTGAGAAACCAGAGGTGAGGTCATGCCGTTCAGATAAAAAGCCAATACAAAAGCCCAGGCATCAAGGCCCAGGTACTCACGAGTCCCAGGGCCTGGGAAGACATGTTTTAAGGCAGAGTTTACAGAATAGAAGACCACAATGGGGATTGAGGATAGGGTTGAGAGTAACCAGGCACTGGAAGGTCAGGATCAATTTTCTTGTAACAAGCACCAGAATTCTTAGTACCAACAGTGCCGCATAAAGCAAACAGCAGTTAGATTTGAGCTATCTATCCTGTTAAAAAGCTGTAGAGAATCCAGAGTTTGACTTCTTTCAAAATAAACCAAATTAAAGAAGAGAAACGGAAACTGAGTCTTGTTTGTTAATTTGCTTTGACTTGGTGATTAATGTGCTAAAACCTTTTGTGTCTTCGGCAATGATGTTACATGTTACCCATGTGGTTCTTACTCTCTTCTGATTGAAACCAGGGTCTGCTGCAGATCAATTGACAGGCATATTGAAAGAAAGTGGTGCTTGTCTATTTTGTAGTTTATCTTTGTTCTCCATCTTATTCTTACTCCAGTTTGTAATTTCTATCCAGTGCCCCAGCCAGTGCAGCTATGAGTTTCAAGATACCTGGAGAAAAGAATAATGATAGACATAGATACAAGACTCTGGGTTCACTTTAAGAATGAATGAATGAATAAAGAAATGGCCAATTTCATTTTATGTCTCCTGTTTATATATTGTTTGGCTAGGCTCCTTGAGAAAGCACTGCAAGCAGTGTTTGATCAAATAGTATCTTTGACCCCTTATCTGAGTTCTTCCTTCTGCACTCCCCTAGTCTTAGGACCTTGTTTTGCCCTGAGGCACATACCTCCTAGGCTTTATCTCATGCCTGCAGTTTTCTGCTGTCATGGGGACACATCCAGGATAAGGTTTGTACTTGAGAAAGGAACTATAAACCATATGGACCCCAACAATCCAGTGAACCATGTGTTGAACGGTCTAGTTACTTATTCTACCTGGAGAAACTTACAGAGCCGCATGATACCTTTCCTAAAACCATGAGATATAAGCAACTGTTAGACTCCTACATTCTATCTCTTTACCCAGAAGATGCCTGAGGTCAGCCCACAACAGAATCTGAATGAGTCTCCTGAGTGAGTGTGTCTGTCAGTATAGGAAGCAGGGTACAGTTTCTCCAGAATGTTCTGAATATGAGCATTACACCATGAACCCTGAGCCAGGGAGGGTTTACTATAAAAGCTGAAACTAAGTTCATGTTCCAGAGAGCTTTGGTAAAGGTACTTGTCTTGGCTGGACAGTGGGCACTGTGTGTTGGCAGGCACACTGGAGAAGGTCCATGGTGAGCTTCTAACTTCAGCCTGGAGCTTGGAAAGGGGTAGAGATGTTAAATCTCTTTCCTCTTAGTGTGAGCTCACATTGTGCCTACAGTACTTCTTGGTGCAAATTCACCCCCAAAGCACCCTTCCAATATATTCTTGGAGCTTTGTATGCATGGAGTAGTGCCACTGATGTCCCACAGTCTGCAGTAGGTCACTGAACAGCATATTAGCAGTTTTATATGGTGATGGGGAGGGGCATCTAGATTCTGGTGTCAGAATGCAGAGTTATGGGGAAAGGATTGACTTGTTTGAGCAGAGGAAACTTACAAGTTTTAAGTGCCTCTGTAGACAACCCACTCCAGCTTCCCTTTGGAGAGAATGCTTCACTGAATAATCTTCTGCTTAAACTATGCCACTCAGGTGAGTCCTTTCCTTTGATCCCACATCCTAAGGACTAGGAAGCAGCATGAGAAAAGATGTTCCAAGATGAATGACCTCCAGTAGACAGAGAAATGACTGACTACTGCCGTCTTTGAATAACCAGGATGCAAAATGCTACTCATGTGTAGCTTCTTGGGCTTAAAAATCACCCCAAACTCACAGCCAATGATGTCCAAATACGTGTTTCTTTCTCCCTCTACTATTTGTCAGAGATGTGCCAAAAGTCCTTGCCAAGCTTGTATGCATGGAAGCGGGGCATTGGCTACACTGGTTTGTGGGACCTGCTGTGTCTACCTTGAGTCACTGAAGAGTCAGTATTAAGCCTGACTTAACAAGGGTCATTCTCTTGATGATTGCTAAAGAATGCTCATCATGCTTTTCTGAGTTTCCTCGTCACTAGATAAACCATAATAACGGGCAGTGATGACCACAGGAACAAGAGTGATGGGAATATTCTGTTGAGCCAAACCTTGCCAATTCCCTATCAAAGCCATTGGCAGAGGAAGACTATCAAAGCCTTGTTGAACCCCAGAACCCATGTAAAAACACTAGGCATGGTGGTACACACTTGTAATCTCAGTACCGGGAAGGCATTGACTAGCTGATCCTTAGAGCTTGCTGGACAGCAAGACCAGCCTACTTGGGAAGTTCCAGATCAGTGAAAAACTCTGTGCCAGAAAGCAAGGATGTGGTGCTTTAGCAATGACTCATCTGGCCTACACACACATCTATACACACACACACACACACACACACACACACACACACACACACACACACACGTGCATTTGTACACATTCATCAAAAACAAAACAAAACAAAAAACAATGGAAATGTCAGTAAAGTCACCAGGATGCAAAGCAGGCCAGGATAGTGATTACAATTCAGTATTTTTACCCTTCAAATAATTTTTTAAAATTTTATTATTATTATTTCTTAATGAGAGCTCATCTAACCTGGGCTGGACTCAAATTGGATATGTGTTCAATAACTTTGAACCTTCATCTTTGTGATCTTGCTACTTCCACCTCCAAAGCACTAAAGTTACATGCATGTACCCACATGCCTCCAAGGCTGGGTATTAAACAGGGCTTGGAATTAAATGTAGGACTCCATGCACTAGGCAGACTGAACTACATCCCCAGCCCCTAAATATGCTCTTTAGTTAGGAGTTTGTGCTTGCTCCTCGTGGTTGATTTTCAGTCAGAACATGTGTTTTTTTTGTTTTTGTTTTTTTTTTTTTTGTTTGTTTGTTTTTTTGCAATTTGGGTTTTTAGTTATGGGTTGAGCACAAAAATTAATACAAAATACAAAGCCTACGGGAAAAAAAAGGCTGTTCATCTAATGGACACAAACTCACTTAACCTCAAAGAACACAATTACATAAATAAAAGTACTAATTAATCATAGTTTCCTCTATTACCTAAGAGAGGTAAGAGTTCTACAAACTATTAATCTTGGACAGAGTTCTTCAGGTATTCAGATCATTACAACAAAAGAGCTAGCACCAGAAAGTAGGAGAGAACCCACAGAAGAGTTGACCTTAAATCTGTATTATCCTTAAAGTGTACCAGGGCCCTCAGCATAGTACCAGAAGCTAGCTTGCCACTGGGTCCCTTTACAGCTAGACCAGAGTAGAGCACAGAGAGCTCCGAGAGGACTCACTATCTGTGTGCAGTAACTGAGACCCGCCCAAAGGACCAACTCAATCCAAGTCATAGCACCAAAGATATGGCAGACAAAAAATATGTAGGGTAATTAAGGACGTGGTTATATTCAAGCTACTTGTATAGGGATCACATTCATTGGTGAGAAAGATCTCGAAGGAAAGGAAGGGCACCTCAGGTTTTATAGGAGCAAATAAATAAGAACTCATGTGAGCCTTGTGGGAGACAAGGGGAGGGTGGAGAAGGGTTTACCTCATAACAAGCTCAATTTTCTCTTATGGCAATCCGTTCTCCAAAGCAGAAAGAATTGAGGAATTTTTTAATCCATATTGCTTCACCAATGCTCAGAACCCAGGAACAATACGATGCTGTGATTGGTGGTCTTTACAAAACTTCAAGACATATGTAGAACATGATATTTTAACTGTTCTTCTCTTGCTGTCTTCTAGAGTTGTGAGTCTTTCTCATTAGAATTGTTCTGTCCCTGGGGGGATGAGCCCAGAAGAAGGACAGGGTCAGAGGGAAGCACAGCAAATGGTTTTTTTTGGTTTTTTTTGGTTTTGTTTTTTTGAGTATTTGTCCATATCATCCTGAATTTGTTTTTACATTTGGTTAGTGCAGCCAACCAGTTTTCCCTGAATTTTTTGCTAAAGGAAATATTTTAGTAAATGTTCATGGTCTCCTGGGTTATTATAAACAGCTGGCCATAGTTAGGAAGCTTAAAGGGGCTTGAGGTTTTGAGTTTGTGAACAGCCAGGGCCCTCCTGACCTCCATAGAGATTTGCATTACAATGGCCACACTGCAAATACACATTTTTCTCTGTCACCGAGTTGCAGAGGATTTAATACCAACTTGTGTGACATATCAGAAAAGACTGAAATAGAGACATGTCTGGAAGCATTATTAAAGCTTTGTGATACCTTTATTTGAATACTGTCAAATAAAACCTGATTTAATTTTGCAAACTTTCCTCCATAGCACCTTCCAGGTCTTTCACCTTCCAGACAGTGCGGCTGCTCTGAAAGATTCAGAAGTCTCTCTTACTGCAAAGCTGCAAACACACCTCATCTTCACAGCAGCCAAGCTCAGGGCAATGGGAAGCTCACGCACATCCTCCTACCTGGAAGAGAGGAGCCGATCAGCAGGCTCTGCATCTGAGCCTGCACACCTGCATCCATGAAATGCATCCTCCTGCGCCCCATATTCTAGGATTGGCTGCAAGTGACATCACAGAGGCCAACAATCCAGTATTTGGGTAAGTCCAGGTGCCACATAGTGTCGATTGGCAAGGCGCATGTCGCCAGCCTTCCAGAGCTACCTGGTAACAAGGTTATGGTTGAAGGTAGTTAAGAAAGATGCTCACAGAACGAGCAGCTATTAACTTCTCTGTTCTGGAAGGCCAAGATGCAGGGAGTGAGAGACCCGAGAGAGCAGAGATCAGGGCACATGGGATGGTGAGAGTTGTCCATGCAAGTTGCTTATCCAAGTAGGAAGCAGAGACGCCTGAAACCTCCAGCAGGAATCTTCAGCCACAGACTTCCACTCGTTTCTACAGTGTTTGGCTGGTCAGTTTTATTCATAGGGGTTAACAAGGAATAAATATTTCATTGTGTCTCTTTCTATGTGTGTTTGCACATGTGTGTGAACATCCTCATGCCATGGTGTATGGAAGTCAGAGGGCAATTTGCAGAGTCAGTCTGCAGACGCTTGTATCCTTAAAGTAGATAGAATGGAGCCAACAACTTCCTGGTGTAATCACAAGCAAGCCCCAGCGCCAGGCTTTGTGTATGTCACCTCCTGATGAAGCCTCACAGCCTTGTGTGGTGATGTACCAGCCAGAACAAGGCAAGCTTTGCTGGGGTAACAAGCCATCCAGTCATCAAAGGTCTAGATAGCAATGTCATTTTCTGTTTCTGTTGGCATTTTGTTTTCTGGGCTGGAGCAGGGCTCCCTACAATCTCTGTCTGTGTTCTCACATCTGAATGCACAATCTATCGGTGTGGTCTTGTCCCCTTTCTCTTGCACTGTTAGGAAATAGAGGAAAACAGGCTAGACAACAGAAAACTGTAAATTAAATTCTTCTCCCCAGAAGCCGATCTGTATCCCGCTGTCCTTTCTTCAGCCTCAGCGTGACGCAAGATGGTGACTGTGATAGTTCATATTGAGGATCAACTTGACAGAAATTAGAATCACCTAGAAGACAACAAGCCTGGGTGTGCCTCCTCCAAGGGAGGGAAATTGGGTTAATTGAATTGGGAAAAACACCCTAACTATTGACAGCAGGTTCTACTAGTGGGAGTCCACGAGTGAATAAACGGGAGAAAGCAAGCTGAGCACTGGTGTTAATTGTTCCCAGCTTCTTGGTGGTGACAGCAATGTGACCAGCAGCCTCAAGCTCTTGCCCATAGGCTATCCATCCACTCACGATGAACTGTGTCTTCAAACTGTGGGCACAAACAAATGCTTTCTTCCCTCAGTGACTTCTGTCCGGTGTTCACCACAGCAGCGAGAAGTAAGAGACACAGCGCTCTTTAAAGAGGGTAGCTCTAGACTCCAAAGTCAGGGGGCAGAATTGGGAGCTCCTAGTCCTTGTGTCCCCAGGACAGGTATCCACCTAGGAGCTGGAGGAAGAGCTCAAAGAAGGTGGCCTGGAACAGGTCAAAGGGTGGAAGAAGCAGAGAGTGTATGTTATGCACACAAACAAAACTAACAGATTTCTCAGTTAAAAACAAAACAAACTTCAAACCCTCTAGGATTCAAATGGCAACACGCAATTAACATGGGGGAATTTGTTTAGCTGGGACACAAGCAGAGAAAAGCGGGAGAATCAGAGGAGTGCGTAGTCAGGTGTCAGTTGACTACATGCCTGTAATCACAGATCAGAGAGTAATTCAGTTAACATTCAAAAATCCCAGGAGGGGTAGCATGTTAACTCACTTCCATCCATCAATGTCTCTGTTTTAGAGTTCTGGAAAAAAAAAAAAAAAAAAAAAAGACACGGGGTCCTTTGGTCCTGCAAACACTCCTTCCTGATTCCCTCTTCCAAGAAGATTCAAATCTAAATCTGAACTTGGATTTTTAACATTAAAGTTTCAAGCAGTGCGCAAGCTGCTTATTGTCATCGAGGCTCCTTGACATGAGAATCCTTCTTGGCCCTGGCCCTGGCCCTGCCCATCTGGCTAGGCAGAGACAAACCCTTCCTCTCACTGTTTGCACACAAACCACTTGGTCGCAGGAGCCCAACTGACTGAGTCCCACCCAGACCATTAAGCAAAAGTCTGTGCTACCCACCAGTGAAAGACCCTATGTAATTCTCTGTTCTCTCATGGCTGTGCAAGAGCACAGATCTTCCTACCTGAAAGAGAGGAGCCCCATCAGCAAATTCCCAAACAGAAGCACATATGTCACTTTTTTTTTTTTTTGGAAGAGTGAGTGGATCTGGGTAAGAGGGGAAGTAGGGGAAGCTAGAACAAGTGGAGGGAGGGGAAACCGACTGGTCGTATATTTTATGAAAGAAGAATCTATTTTTAAAATAAATGAATAAAATAAAGTGTTTGCTTTTGGTTATTTAATTACATATTAATAGTGCATGATGGTTTTATTATAACATTTCACACATGTACATAATGTGTTTTGATTATTCAGTTCCTGTTTCCACCTTTATTTCACTCTTACCCTTCCACTTCTCCATTGGTACCCTCTATGTTCTCAGGCTCGTCTATATACTTTTCGATACCCAATGATGAGTTCCGTGACATCACTCACAGGAGTATAGGGGAGACACTGTGTACTGCAATAAGGACACCTTCAGCAGCTACATCACTGTCCCTGTTCTTCCAACAACTATCAACTGCTTCAAACGCTTCAGAGGTGATGAAGCCTCAGGAGACCCTTCCCACTTCATGACAGAACTCTGACAGGCCCATCTTCTTCAGGTGTTCTGCAGGGCATCATAGCTGCCGTGAGTTCCAGAGTGAACTGCATGTCATTCAAGAAAGCCTGCTTCCCATGGCCTCGCTCTTGCTCCAGCTCCAGTACACTGTGTTCTCCAGCTACTTCTCGCCTGACCTTTGGTAATGGAACAGTTGTGGATAGGATGTGCCACTGTTCCCAGATTCACAGTCAAATTTCAAGATCTCCACCTAAACAATTCAGGTTGAAGACATGCTTGCACCCTGCTTGGGCAGAGAGGGGCCCCTAATGGGAAAAGTGCATGGACAGTCTGGTTGCTCAGAAATGCCAATGAACACTAAGTAAGGTCAACCCTGGGGAAACAGAGGTTTATAAAAACGACATCAGACACGATTTAAGCTGCATGATAAATATTTTATTTGGATGAATGAAGATTCAAACTGACTGTGGAAAATGCCTGTGACATTCTGACTCCCCCTTGGCCAAGTGCCTGGACACAGAAAACAAGGCTGGCCCCATTAGGCTCCTTGGCAGTGAGGGAGGCACAGTCTTCCTTTTCCTTCCAGCCTCTGCTTTACTTCAACTAACACACACCCAGATTTGCAAGTGGAGATATCAGGCAAGAAGCCGCTACCAGCTCCTGACACTGGCTTATGAAAGTCAGAAGAGTCTTGAAACTGTGTAAACCGGGGAACTTACAATATAAATGATAGATTAGGAAATTAATAATTCTGATTAAAATTTGTATACATCAAAACACCTTGAAGGGTTTTTTTTGTTGGTTGATTTTTTAAAATGGTACTATAGACTTGAACATATATGAATATATATATATACACATATACATAAATATATATGTATATATACATAAAATATATTTTATATAGTTTAAATTATATTTGAATTATATTTATTTATTATATTATATTTAAATTAAATTAAATATACATAAATATATATTTAAAATATATATAAACATATACATATATATTCATAAATATATATGTGTATACACACACACACACACACACACACACACTTTTTTCTTGTCTTTATACTCTATGACTAAGAAGCAGTAGTTTTAAGTCACAATGCAGACAATGTAGTTGGAAATACAAAGGTGTCTCAGAACAGGGCAACAGCATAAGGACCGAATGTAGAATAGTTACAAGGTTCCTGCGGTAAGAGAGAATTGACTTCAGGTCACCCGGCAGACAGAGCAATTTGAAGGCTGGGAAGCTGGGGACTGAGGTGCTAGATCAAGGGTAGGTGCTATAGCTGAACACGTATGCTCACAATTTATAGCTGAAATCCTCACCCCCTAGGATTGAGAATAAAGTAAAATTTTAGTAATATTCAAATCCTCAAGGTGTTGAAAGACCTTTGGGATGGAGTGTCCTGAATATGGGCTCTCATAGGTGGATCAGTATCTTTGCCAACAGGACCCACACAGCAGCTTTATCCCTCTCCCTGCCTGAGGTCACAGAAACGGTGCCTGCTATGGAGAAAGCTTCACAGACAGACACCAAATTAAAGCCTTCTGTCTTAGTCAGGGTTTGTATTCCTGCACACAACATCATGACCAAGAAGCAAGTTGGGGAGGAAAGGGTTTATTCAGCTTACACTTCCCCAATGCTGTTCATCATCAAAGGAAGTCAGGACAGGAACAAGCACAGGGCAGGAACTTAGAGGCAGGAGCTGATGCAGAGGCCATGGAGGGGTGCTGCTTACTGGATTGCTTGCTCTGCCTTGCTCAGCTTGCTTTCTTATAGAACCCAGGACCACCAGCCCAGGGATGGCACCGACTACAATGGGCTGGGCCCTTGCCCTCCCCTCTTTGACCACTAACTGAGAAAATGCCTTACAGCTGGATCTCATGGAGATATTTCTTCAAGGGAGGATCCCTCCTCTGTGGTAACTCCAGCTTGTGTCAAGTTGACACACAAAACCAGCCAGTATACGTTCTATCTAGGATTTCCTGTGTCCAGAGTTTTGGAGAATTTGTTCCTGCCGTCCCTGCTATTCCTGCTGCTCCTGCTGTTCCTGCTGTTCCTGCTGTTCCAGTTCACCTGGTCTATGGCAGTTTATTCCCAGCACCCAAATGGGGTAAGACTGGGCTGAGGGATGAGAGTTGCAGAATGGTAGCCAACCACCTCCTATTTGCCAAACACAGTGCAATTTCTGGAGGTGATCCACTTCCCACAAAGGCAGCTTGAGGTGACATTTAGGACTTTCCTATCATTTCAGCCAATTCAAAGTAGATGACAGGTACACTTAGTCCATGAAGTTCTGAGTCCCACAACGTGTTGCTGAAAGCAAGTCAAGGAGGACCCACTGCGAGTTCACCTCATCGAGGTGTGAAGTGGTGCATATTGGGAACAGGATGGAATCAAGCAAGATCTCACAGTCACAGTCAAAGGGTAGAAATGTGTGATGAAATGGCAGTGTAAGTTTTTTGTTGTTGTTTGTTTGTTTGTTTTTCGAGACAGGGTTTCTCTGTGTAGCCCTGGCTGTCCTGGAACTCACTCTGTAGACCAGGCTGGCCTCGAACTCAGAAATCCTCCTGCCTCTGCCTCCCAAGTGCTGGGATTAAAGGCATGCGCCACCACTGCCTAGCCCATAAGTATTTGTTTTAAAGCAGAGTTCCAAGCAACATACATGAGGAAACTGTTTTATTTGTTTACTTACTGTTTTGTTTTGTGTTGTTTGAGGCAGTTTCCTTATGTAGCCCTGGCTGTCTTGAAACTTGATATATAGACAAGACAGGCCAGGAATTCACATAGATCTGCTGGTCTACCCTTGTAGACTGGAGTCTATAACGTCTGGAGTACCAACGTTGAAGGCTTATGTACCACACTCAGCTTCTTAATCACTAATTATTAAAGTTCCCCACCAAAACCAAACAATTGACTTTAGAGAATTTTATGTTAACTTTAAGAAAAAGAAATGAACTTACAGTCAACAATGTTATTTTTTTTTTTTTTTTTTGTCTGCCAGTAAAATAAGGTAAGAAAATGTGTGACTTACGAAAACAGAAGTCAGGGGATGATATTGTTAGTATCACTAGAAGACAAAAGCATCTCTGGAAATTTAAAAGACTGCACTTTAAACACTAGAGCTAATGGGAGGGATGACTGATTAACACAAATACACACTCGATGATCAGCAGACACACAGCAGACACACAGGAGACAGGTCACTTGTCAGGACGTGTTTGTGACTGTGAAAAAAAAAAAAGACAGTCAAACATAGAAAGGGTAGTACAATACTAACCTGTATACGAAGCTCAAGTGTGAACACATAAACAAATCCAGAAGTGCAACTCAGTATTGTGGATGTATTGATCATGTAGATGAATTAATTTGTTAAGTTAATTTACCATTAAATAAATTAATATCTGATTTAGCTAAATTGTTTTTCTAAATCTGCTTACATGATTATGGCATAGGCCTAAACCTGGAAAGAATGAGCAGAGGGTGGGGACTGGCTCCATGTGTTAAAGCTCTTGCTCCATGTCCTAAGGTCACTGTTGCTCTGACTAACTCCCTGAGCTACAGGACACAGGGTGGATTGGCTCACAGCTCCAGGCTATAGTCCATGACCAAGGGGAAGTCAAGGCAGGGACTCAGGTAGCTAATCACCTCACATCCATGGCCAAGAGAGAACAAACTCATCCTTGCTTTCTAGTTGGTTCTCAGAAAGAGTGAGTCTCTTTTATGCTGTTCAGAGGGTTAGACCCCTGTGTAAGGAATAGTGCCACTCAGGATGGGCTGAGTCTCCTTTATAAAATAATTCATATATAAATCATTTATATATACTATATATTTATTTATATTTTTATAAATTATATATTTATATAATACATGTAAATATTATTTATAATATTAAAAATATTATGTATATATACATGTGTATACTGGGAAAAGGATCAAATCAAGACCTAATATTCATGAGTCAATGGGTGATATATATTATATAAATATAAAAATAATATATAATTTATTTATATGTATACATATAAAAATGTTTGTAAAACTATTCATTAAATTAATCAAAAACAATCTCTTACAAACATGCCCACAGGCCATTCTGCTCTAAAAAAGTCCTCAAGACTCTCTTCCTAGGTGATTCTGGATTGTGCCAAGTTGTCAGTTCAATCTAACCATCACAGACACAAGCTGTAAGAATGAGGACCAGAGCTCAAGTCCTCAGAATCCACCTAAATGTTGGGTAAGTGTGACCGTGTACCTGTAATCTCAGCCTTTGGAAAGTGGAGATTAGAGGCCAGAGACAGGTGCTCCGTGCACCAAACTGCCTGGCTAGACTAGGCATATTTGTGTTCTAGCCATTTGGGTTCAATTGAGGGGTTATGCCTCAGTCAGGTGGAGGCTGTTGACGGAAGGTGCCTGGTGTCAATCTCGGGCTTCCATATGCCTTCACATGGAAACATATGCAAATTCACATGAAAAAAGAAAAAATAAATAAATACAGAACAGATTTCACTTTAAAACACCAACTGGCAAAGCCTGGCACAGATTCATGATCATTATACAGACAGATGCCCCTAGCAGAGAATGCACTTCAGGTCGTTCTATGGAAGATGCCATAGGTCAGACCATCTCAGTCATCACCACAATATAAAACACGCTAATTACTGTTAAACCACGTGGAGAAAAAAATAACAAAACAAATTTCCACTTGAATACATACGAAAAGATACATTCCTGCAGCCTAAGGTTGTGCAGTTGAGATACAACATTATAAACTTTCAATAGAAAATGCTATATTTTAATATGTGTGTCCCAAAGCTGATGAGATAGAGGGCTCAGAGAGTCAAGGCACCTGATGGCAAGCGTGATGATCAGAGTTCAAGTCCAGAGCTGATAGGTTAAAAGATGAAAAAACTCCTGCAAGTTGTTCTCTGAACTCCACTCACTCACCCACCATTGCCTATGTGTATATACATACATACATACATATATACATACATACATATATACATACATACATAATACATACATACATACATACATACATATATACATACATACATAATACATACATACATACATACATACATAAGTAAATGGTCTTAAGAGAGTAAATAAATAAGGTCCCTGAGGTGGAAACTCTGGTTTCTTTGGAAAGTGAGTTATGTCAAATGCTGTTTTGTTGGGGTATACAGGTGAAAGGATGTTTCCTATAACAAACACATGAAAGGACAAATGATATTCAGAAGGAGTACAAGTGTGACTCCAGAGACAGTGGGAGCTCAAGCACTGGCTTGCTTTGCTCTGCCTCGCTGTCCTTTGCTAACAACACACATGTTCACCTTACATTGCATTGCCGAGCTCCACTTGTGGTGAAGCCTTAGAGAGAAACTTGCCAAGGAGCTTTCTCTTGAAGTTCCTGAATCTTCTTGCTGCCTCTGTAGCCTCAGGCCAGTTGGCGAGCCTTGTGGTGTCTCCTGGATTGAACTGCCCTTGCTGGTTTGTGTGTGGTAACTGCCAAGAGGACTGGACTCCAGCTGCTGATTCCTATTTTGTCATTTTAATGTGTGCTTGGTGTGAAAACTGTTCTTCACTGTTTTCAGCTCAGAGATTAGAAGATGAAGCAAACGAGCCCCAGCAGGAACTTCTTCAGAAAGAGAGGTCTCCTCAGCAGGACACCACAGGCAAGCATATACAATGACAACTCAACAGGTGTTCGCATTCTTGTAAAATCATCTCTTTGAGAAAGCTGTTAAAATTATCAGAACCAGCCGGGCAATGGTGGTGTATGCCTTTAATCCCAGCACTTGAGAGGCAGAGGCAGGCGGATTCTGAGTTCCAGGACAGCCTGGTCTACAGAGTGAGTTCCAGGACAGCCAGGGCTACACAGAGAAATCCTGTCCAAAAAAAAAAAAAAAAAAAATCAGAACCCAGTGAGGGAGTAGTTCTTACCAGTTTACAACTGGATGAGTTCTCTTCAAGGACAAACTGTTATACAGAGCTCAGATCAGGGAGATGGAAGGGGGTTCTTCTGCCCTTTTCATATGGTAGCGGCTTCCAAAACAGGCAGCAAATTACATACCCATGTAGACATTTATACCACACTTACTTGTGTTCATATATGTACATGCAAGTCCTGATGACCTGCCGGGAACACTGTAATGGGAAAATGAGCCGAAGTCTAGTAAATCATCCAGGAGATCAACCAGCATAGGAAATATTTACAGAACTAAGAAAGGTAAAGGTAGAGTGAGAGCTCTTGAGGTAAGAGCATGAGCGAAGATTGCCTGAGATTATTCCTAGCATCTGCATCAGTTCGCAACTGCAGGTAAATATGGGTCTAAGAGATCCAACTGTGGTTAACTGTCATGTGCTAACACCCCCACATAGATGCATGTGAGTGCATGTGCACACACACACACACACACACACGCATGCACACACATACACACAAGCACACATGCACGCACACATACACACACACACACACATACACACACGCACGAATGTACACATACACACACAGTTGGGGAATAAAAATTATAGTTATTAAAAATTAAGAAAGCCATTAAATTCAAACAACACTGATCTCTGTCTCTCTCTGTCTCTGTCTCTCTCTGTCTCTCTCAAATTGAATTACTAAAATGTCTATGAGGCTCCTTGGTTATGGTTAGGCTTCTGGATCTTCTGAAGTCCAGTTGTGTCTGGGGTTTAGAGGGTCCCAGAAGACCTGGAACAGTACAGGTGAAGAATTTTCCACTTAGTTGGGGAAGTAGGGCAGCCCTGAACATAGTTTGATCCCACATCCCAGGGCCCCTGGCATATCTCTGGGTAAATGTAGACAGAAGTATATTCTCTTAGATTCATGGTTTCATTAATTGTTGTTTGTTAAGCACAAACTGGGTTATTGCCCATGCCACCCAGGTAGAGGTTTATAACAATCATTCCTGTGTTGGACCCAGAACTCAGTAAATAAGCAATCTATCTTAAGTTTAAAAGAGGCTGTTTTTAGGTTATGCATATATACATATTAAGAATAACCACTTATTGATTAGAATTATTGATACGGTTAATCAATGAACATGGTCTCCTCTTTATACTACAGTGGTCATTGTCAACAGGTGACCTAATTTACTGGAACGGTAAAATTGATTGCAACCTGTCACCTCCCTTTGTGCTCTTTCTGGCCATTTCTTGTAAATAAGTTTGGTTTTCTGTAATCCTAAAACTATGGCTCAGCCAGCATAATCTGCTACACTTGAACACACACACACACACACACACACACACACACATGAAGCTTGATTTCAACCAATCCAGCAGAGCATGGTGCCCGGTGGGTGTCTGAGTTTATCTGGACTAAAAGGCCAATGTCTTTAGCTGTAGCAGTCCTTGAGACAGAAGAGTGGATAAAATAGGTGGTTAATGCACTGTGGTAATGTTTGTATTTCCACCAGTTTTGGGGTTTGTTTCACCCTGTCTTCAGTGGACTGACAGCTGTCCACGAAAGACAAAGTGCTAGACTGAAACTCGCCTAACCCTCCACAGAGAGCATGCACTTAGCCACAGCACTGAGTTAAATTGTTACCATCACAGCCTTTTAGAAATTGGAGTTGGTGAGTAACTATGGAACCCAAAAGTAATGTTTGAAGAACTTTGAAAATGGTGGTTGGTAAACAAAATCATGGGTGCATTGAGTTCCAATTTCAGGCCTTTTTCCCCGACCTGCATGGGACCAGGCTTCTCCCTAGGTAGCAGTTTTGAAGCACTTCTTCCTGTGGGAGGAGAGAGTCTCACAAGACCCAGGAAGCTCATGAACTGAACATTACAAGGCTCATGAGGCCCTGTCCAAGGTTATATAAGCATAAAGCATGTTCTATGGAGGAGCAGAGCCTCCTGCATGTTTACTAACTAGAACCTTCACAACTGAAATCTGGTTTTGTGTGGTCATTAAATTGCACTTTGTCTGACAGAAGCATTTGCAATCTATTTGCTACTAGGGCATTTAGTTTAAGTACAACAGAGGCACACACAGCTTCACGCATGCGTACACGTGAGTATGCACACTTGCCAAGTCTCATACCCACCACACGATGCCTTCAGCTCTCATGACTAAGTGGTAAGGCCAGGTCTCCGAACACAAGTGATTCAGAAATGCCAGGTCCCGACAAGGGCTGGAAACTGAAATTGCTCTCTTGCAGGTGTCCACGTTTGGTTAAATCTTCAAATTAACCGCTTCAAATAAGGACTTAATTTAGATTTAATAGGACAGCCAAGAGCTTCTAATTAAAGAGAGAATGATTCTCAAAAAGGCTTTTACTGGGGTCTTAACAGCTGCGTAATAGCAGATCTGTCACAGCTGCTGAACCGAGCGTCACATTCAGGCTTGCTCATCAGTGGGTTTCACGCTCACAAACGGCCTGCCATGGGGAGCACCAGGCCCTGGCAGAGCTGGACTTCAGACTGCTGAAGGCAGACAACACTAGCATTCAGATTTTCCTACCTGTGCTGACTCGTTTTACTACCGATATTTTCTTTTTCTACCTTGGTGTAGTATTGTTCTTATTTTAAGTAGGTCATCAAAGTTTTGCACAATCTATGGGCTCATCTCTCTTTAGTTTATATTGCAAACTTAAGGTTAAGAACTCAGTGGTTCTTTTGTTAGTCTTCCAGAATTCATTCATACAGTGTGTTTTGATCATAGTCATCTCTTTCCCAAAGTCTTTTCAGATCCCTGCCCCCTCTACTTCCCGTTTAGCTTGTGTCCTTTAAGAAGTCCAGTTTCTGCTGCTCATATATTCTTGGTTTGTGGTCTTCCACTGGAGCATGGTCACCTAGGGGCGGGATTTCACGCCTAGCTTTCCTCTTCATTCTGGGATTTGGTCTGGTTTGAGCTTACACAGATCTTATGCATGTTATCACAATTACTGTGAGTCTGTATGTTCAGCTGTTCTTCTGTGCCCAGAGGACAGACTTCCCTTGTATTCATCCACTGCCTCATGCTCTTACTCTCTTTCCATTCTGCTTCCGCAACATTCCCTGAGCCTTGAGGGGAGAGGCTGTGGTAAAGATGCTTCATTTAGGGCCCAGTAATCTAAAGTCTCATGTGTTCTTCGTCTTAGCTGGTTGTTGGCCGCCGTCTTCATCACCATCTACTGTAAGTAGATATTTCTATGATAAGGGTTGAGAGATGAATGTGTGGTTACAGCAACAAGTCATTAAAGATCGGGTTAATCTTATGTCCATTTAGCAGGATAATAGCAGTAGGTTTTCCCCTGGAGCCTATGTCTTACCGTGGCCTGACAGTGGTGCCACATCTGCGTCTTATCTTGTGGAATGGACCTTAAATCCAATCATAAAGTGGTTGATTATTCTCCTGACGCTGCTGCCACCTTTGCACCCGTGGGCATGTCTTAACAGCCAATGAGAATGAAGTTCTAAGTTTTCATGGTACATGTAAAATCATCTATTATGTAAAACTCACATTGAAAACGCGATGGATGCAGCCTTTAAAATGTTGGCCAATTGACCTTTGCCGATCTATCTCTTGACTTAGAATACGATGTCTTGCTAAACATCGGCTGCTATAGCAAAGTGTGCCACAGGCTCACCCTCAAATGACAGAGGTTTGCTTTCCTCCAGTTCCAGAAGCTGGATGTCAGACCAGGGGCCAGCATGGTGGATTTCAGTGAAGGCTACCGTCCTGGCATGCAGATGACTGCTTTCTTCCTATCCTCATGGAGTGGAGAGAACAACTTTCTGGTATCTCTTCTTGTGCAGCATCATTAAAATCACCAGAGCCCCATTCTCAAGACCTCTTCTCAAACTGCTCACCTTGCAGGGCTCCAGCCCCAGTGCTATCCTATTGCTGTCAGAATCTCAGCATATGTGGCTTAGTGGACCACAGTTCAGCCCGTTCCCATAATGGTTATTGCAAAAAATAAATTATGATATTTATTTCTGATAAGGAATATATATATATATATATATATATATATATATATATATATGTGTGTGTGTGTGTGTGTGTGTGTATGTATGTATATGTGTGTATATATACATATACATACATATATATATGTGTGTATATATATATATATATATATATATATATATATATATATATATCTCACAAGAAACCAAGAAACCTCAAGGGAACCACAAGAGCATGGGAGTCAGCTTTCAGCAGCCCCAATTTACAGCTAAGGGCAGTGAGACTTAGAGAATCTAGCAGCTGGTCAGATGGAAGCTCACACACAGGCATCGTTTGACTTTACTCAGACCATGCCACCAGTAACACACAAGAACGTGCACGCTTGCACGGATGTGATCATCTATTACTACCTACTTTTCAGAACTGTGCTTCACTCCAATCCCGTTAAACTACCACCTTCTTGAAAACTATGAATCCTCTTCATCTAAAAGATGCCGGGTTATACCCAGCAATTCCTGATGCCACAAACTCCCCCAAGACACCTGCTTAGTCTATCATTGGATGCTTAGTATCTTGTGTGTATGCAAGTTCTGGCCATTGTAGAAAAAAAAAAAAACTCACCCAGCTGAACCCAGGGGAAGACAAAGGATCTGTCTCTGCAAGGACAACTTAGGCTTCACATAATTTATCTGTGGCCATCAGCAGCCTGTGCCCTTCAGCCTCTTCCTATGAGTTTCTAGCATGACTGTGCCCTGGGATATCAGAAGCAGGCACTAAGCCAGCAGCCATCCTGCAGGTTGGGTTGCATGCATGTGACTATCTTGATGTTGACTTCTAGTAGGTATATTTCTTGAATCATCTGCCAGATATAGAGGTGAGTAACCTTGATTCTACCATTGATAAACACATGTGTGCACACAGACATGAGCACACATTCACACACATACACACACACACAATTCCTTGCACGCCCAGGACTCTGAGCTATGTTGGTCAAAATACAATGGTTTTCAACATCAGTAGGTAGCTTTGGCAGTATCTGATCAAGTAGACAAACCCACTTCCTGATTCCTTCCCTGACCAAACATCTGATGTAGGAGACACAGGGTCATCTTTCTTCCTTTCAGCCTGTCATCTTCATGGCCAATGAACCACCCATCTGCAATCCAGCCTATATCCAGTTCACCAGTGGTTAGATGGATTTCCATCTGTGAAGGGCAGCGGCAGGTGAGGTTCTGCTGGGGCGGTCACCTTAGAGACACACACAGGTACTGCAAGGACAAACTGGGCAATCTTATCTGCTTTTGTTTTCCATTGAACAAAAACCAATTAGGTTCACGAACCAGGACTACTGTATTTTCAACCTGAGTGCAAGTTTGAAATATTAATGTGATGTAATTCATCATTAAAAATACGAAAGGTGTTGCTCACATGCGTGCGTTTGAACCCTCTGCATCACAATTCAGAAACAGAGATTAAGCTAAGCCACACTTGAAATCTGAAGGTTCGTGCTTCTGCTTCTCTTGATTCTGATGACTAATGTGCCCACGTGCCATGGGAGGTGAGGGTCCACAGAGACACCAGCTGCAGCCCTCAAGGGCATCTTGGTCTCCCCCTCCACCCAATACAAAGGGGCAAAGCAATTCAAAGGGCAAGCAGCTGTGCCTCTGGGTTGCTGGTGCACATCTGAGACTGAGGCCTCCTCTGCATGAGAAAGGGCAAGTGCACAAGGGCACCCTTCACTTCTGCCTAAGCACTTCCCATCAGCCGGGGAAGAAGTTTTAAACAAATGACAGCAGGAGTCATTGTGAAGCACCCATCAGAATTAAAAGAAAAAGTCAATGTTGCTCCTGGAGTCTTGTTGCTTGGGATGTTGGGAAATACTCTTCAGAACACAGTCTAGAGAGAATTACTAAGAGTGAGATGTGGAAATGACAATGTGGAGCTGCTCCTTACAATAAATCATCCACATAATGCTGTCAGCCGGTCACAGGACGAGGGCTACGGAGAGAGCCGTCCTGTCCCAGTACCCTCCACATTTTTCCAAACAGCTCTCCCCTTTGACAGCTACTAAGTGGAACATTTTCAGGCATTTTGATTTTGTTCCTTTCACTACAGCCAATTGGTTCCTTTCCTTTCTTCGCCAGAAGCTGAAGCAGCAAGAGGAGCTGCAAGACTATGCACGCCACATCCTGCTGTAAGGTATCTACACCGTGTGCCTGCGAGGAACTGGGGCACACAGCTGGGTCTCAACATTAATCCCTCAATAATTAATAACACCCTCTGAAACTTTAATGGCAAGTTGATAAGTAATGGTCGGGCTGCCATCTCACCTGATTGTTCACGTAGCAAGTTGCCTGGAAATGTTTTTGTTGTTCCGGCTGAACCCAACATAATGGAAGAGTTTAATGAAATGCCATGCTGCTGTCTAGGCACTTAGCACCAAGCAAAAGTGAGCATTTGGTGCAACAAGGCAGGCTGGGCCCAATGGTTCAGTACAGCAGCCAGTGCTCCAATCCTACCTGAAGTGAGAATACCAGGATGCTTGTGTGACTGCTTGCCACTTGGTGCATCTTGATAAAGCAGGAAATATAAAATGGTGGGGTGCTCTGGAAACAAGATGCAGTGCCCTCAATGGATGCTAAGGCAGCCAAGCGTGGTCCCTGGGAGAAGGATGTTTCTAACAGAAATGTGTCAAAATAAAGATTGATGCTTTGTGGGTGATATACAGAAGGCCTAAAGCTAGAACATGGGTGTTGGACACAGAAAATGATATTATACCTCTTCTGAGGATCTGGTCCAGACCTTACCAAACAATTTCCACTGTCTCTAAGCATCTCTGCATTAAAAGGTATGCCCCTCAAGTATTCCTTTCCCTGAGCTGTCTCTAGCCTCATGTATCACAGTCTCCCAAGAATCCCAGTGCCACCAATTGTCACTGCCCTCAAATATCCCTGCCGAGGTATGGTCAGTCCAGATCTATCCAACCTTGTTTGGTTCTTGCTTCTTTGAAAACAAATGTTTGTCAGGTTTATTCACTGGCTTGGCAGGAGTCCTTTGTTGAAACAAGTTTGTAACAAGAATCTTATGCTATGCTACTGCCTTTCTGCTTCCTAAATGGGCAAGTGTGGGCATGTGCGTGTCAGTCTTGCTTGCTACAATTGCCTGTAAAGAGGTGCTGAAATTTTCCCATATCTCCTACCTTGTAAGATTCTATGAAAAATTTCTCTTTTTTAATCAGAGGGGTGAAATGGATCGCTCTTCATTCAGAAGTTAGAGTCGGCTGCTCCTGAAGTCAGCCAAATTTCACATGGAATTTCACAATATTTACTATGTTAATAGATTCCCAGACAATGGTTAATGGGGCTTGGGATGCATTTTTGGTTTTCAATGTGTTTTTAATTTCATGGTAACTTCAAGACTATTAGAATTACAATAATCTACTTCCTACTTTTAAGAAGTTGTATTTTCCTATACCTTAACCATTCTTTTGTTTTTTTTTTTTTAATAGTTGGCCAATGTTGTCTGGAATACTAATTATCTTTAATGTCTGTGATATCAATGCAATACTATTTTTTCATTACTGAAGTAGTTTTCTGCCATCTCTCCTCCATTAGACCTCAGCATGTTTATTAATTACTTTAGCTTATTCAAGCCCTTGTCTTACGATAATTATTTATATTTTCTTATTAAGCTAATTTTCATCACCTTTAACACCTATTTTTATCATGCTTCCATTTTATTCACAATTAATAACATGAGTTTTCTTTACGAAAGACTTCTGGTGTGTTAGCTTCTTTATGGAACATCTCTATTTTTGCTTTAAAAGAGCTTCCAAGCGATAGGATCTGTTTGATTTGTGATGTCTTTGAACTCCAATATTTTTATTCATATTGTATATAAATAGCTAATCTATTGGTAAGAGTGGGGTGTTATATGTATTGGGTTAGTCTGTGGTTTACTTCTAGTAGTGTTTCTGTGCACCTGTGTTTTGTGCTCATAGGTATAGAATTGTAATAGCCCTGGGGGATTGTTTCCTTAGTGAGTATTGAGGGACCTTCCTTATCTTTTAGGATTGTTGACACGTGCAGTCTCTATTGTCAGATATTATAATACTGGGATGTGATTCCTAGCCCTATTAGTTTAGAGTACTTTGTTTCTATCCTTTTCCTCCAAGGTGTTATCTGACTTTGATGCTTTGGGGTATTTGCTGGAGGCAACAAAAAAAGAGATGTATTTAGTTTTCTAATTCAATCTTCCAGTCTGTTTTATTTTTTAAAATGGGTCACTGAGTTCATTAATACTCAGGATTATTATTAATAGGTTTGTATTAATTCCTGTCATTTTGTTGACTTTGTGGTGTGGTGTTTCAAGGACCTCTTTTGGTTAACTGTCCTGGTGTACTTTCTCTTGTGGCTTCTTGTGAGCGTTTATCTTTCTCTCCAGTCCCAAGTATTCCTTCCAATATCCTCTGTAGAGCTGGCTTAGTGATCCTAAATTTCTTTGGTCTGTTTTTTTTTTTAATCATGGAAGGTTTTTATTTATTCTTCAATTATAAATGTTTTATGTGTATAATAGTCTAATCTGGAAGTTGTGGTTTTTCATACCTTAGAATAATTCTAAGCCCTTCTGGGTTTAAATGTGTTTATCAAATAATATGTTTTTATTCTGGTGGGCCTGCCTTTAGATGTGACTTGGCCTTTTTTTTTTTTTTTTTTTTTTTTAAGCTTTCAATACATTTTCTTTGTGTTTTAAGTGTTTTAACTCTAATATGTCACAGAGAATTTCTTCACTCATCTTGGTGATTTGATGTTCTATAGCCCTCTTGTACCTAAAAGTACCTTGTGCCTGTCTTTTTCTAAACTTGGAAAAAATCATGCTATGATTTTATTTGAAACTGTCTTCTATGGTTTTGACCTGGAATTACTTTCCTTCTCCTAAGTCTGATAATTTGTAGATTTTTGTCTTTTCATGTTTTCCCAAGCATCCTGCATATTCTGTTCATGTGTTTGTTTTTTAAATTTCTCATTTTCTCTTTGTGGATGCTTCAATCCATCTACCAAAAGACCTGGTATTCTGTCTCATATAAGAGCCATTTTCATGAGGCTTTTCACTGAGTGGTTATTAGACTTATTAGACTTTTTATTTCTCACTTTAATTCAAGTTGAACTTTCTTTAGTGTCTGTAACACCTTATTGAATTCAACTTCTATATCCTAAAACTGTATCATTATTTCATCCAGACTTACACATCTGTTTTCTTGGGCTTCAATCAAGAGTATATTCTTCTTCTTACCTTTAAGTTGATTTTGGTGTGTCTTTTTGTCTTCTTTAAGTTCTGGAACTCTTTTAACATGGTTAATTTTTAAAAAATCTCTATGTGACAATACTATGTGGTTGGTGATGGAAGTGGGGTATAGGGACACAGAAATCATACCTTGTTTATTGCTGATGCTTTTTTGTGGTGTGACCTGGGTGCATGGGATTGGGTTGTTCATTGTGTCTTTTGATGAGTAATGAGTCATTGGGATAGATTCCCAAGGCTCAGTGGTAGAATGGATAAATAGATTGGGAAAATCTCAAAGGGATTGAACCGACTAGAAGCTGGTCTCTTACCAGGGCTGCCTGGGTAGCTAGAAATAGTCCTGAGGGAGAGGAGAGGCACAGCCAAAGGGAATTAGTTTCTTACTGGAGTTTCTTGGAGTCATAAACTACTCTTTTATCTCCCTTTCCTCTCTCCTCTCCTTCTATACATGGCATTGTGCATAATTGCATGTCTGGTGGAGTCCACAGGTATCTACATGCCTGGTAGAGTCCATGAGTTTCTGTGTCTGATGGGATCCAAGTGTATCTTTGTATCCAGTAGTACTGATAGTCATCTGAATGTCTGATGGAATCTCTACATTTTTCATGTCTAATGGAGCCCAATGGTGTGTCCAAAGGTGTTTGCATGACCAGCAGAAGAAAAAAGGGTGTGTCTGATGGAGTCCATGTGTTTCTGAGGCTTTGTCAAATGACCTTTCACACTGGAAAACGTCAGTCAACCTTTCTTCTTCCTCCATGGCACTGAGATCTGCTATTGAGCAGGCTTTTCATTTGGGTCATGGTCCTTCCTTTTCAATTCCCCAATTTCTATAGTTTTGATTGTTGTTTATGTATAACTTTATGTTCTCTACTTGGTGAGAGAAATTTCCTTTAGTAATTGGCATGGTGTCTTGCCATTATCCCAACACTTGCAAAACAGCTTCCAAAACTGCTTGGAGATAGCTTTGTGGAGGCTGGGGTGGTAGCCATGTCTTTAACTCCAGCACTTGGGAGGCAGATGCACTAGGGTATCTGTGAGTTCAAGCTCATCTTGGTCTACACAGTGAGTTCCAGGACAGTCAAGATAGCATGAAGAGTCTAAAAAAAAAAAAAAAAAAAAAACAGAAACACAGCATTTGTCCTATCAGGCCAAAATCTGGGCCTCTCAGAATGAATTTCAACAGTTTATCTTTCTTCCCACGTTTGGCCCACACTTATTATATTTATTTATCATTTATTCTTGTGTCTCATAGATTGACATTATAGAATATCAAACTTTTAAAATAGTTCAGTGTGGAGACTCTGAAGAGCAGACGCCACCTGCAGGGTTATGTTCTGCTGATGTTATTTTAGAGCTGGTTGGCTGTTTACTAACATTCCATCACAAATTCTATAAGTCTGCACTGAAGATTGTTCAGGTAGCTTGGTGATCATCTGAGGACGGGGCTCGGGTATTAGAGTCACAGAACCAACATGCCTCTCAATCTTTGAATAAACCCAAGGACACTTTTTGCTACTGATCATAACAGACACATTTCCACTGACAACATAATCTCAGAAGATGTAAGCATCTAAGTGCCATCATAAAGCATAACTAAGTTGTCCGAGTCTCTCAGTTCTGCACATTCAAAAACACATGGGAACTCTACCATCTTTATTCTACATGAGCATCAGAGCAGCAAACCCAGTGCAGAGCCCTGTGGCATGTGGTAATGGGATCTAGGGTTTAGTAAGACATGCTGGGCTGAATTTGTTTTTCAAAGAGTCTTGCTCCTAGTAGTAGTTCTGAAGTGAGAGAACAGAGAGGATCTGAGGAGTGTTAGGATTAACAGAAAATGGGCTGATGTTGGGATGATTGTCTACAGGTAATGAAACAGAGTATATGTAGAAAGAATATGTTACATATGAGCAGACTACAAAAGTGAACCTGACTCCTCTTTTGGAGCCCAGATCTGGCTCTAGCCCTGGGCTTTCCCAAGTCCATTTCTTTCTTTCCCTTAGTAAACTTTCTCCTTTCTAGTTACCATACATGGGTGTGAGACACAAGAGCCTGAAATTTTCATCAGCTGCCTTCAGAGCTCAGATTTGTATCTATGACACTCTAAATGGACTAAAGATGGAGTACTTTCATCTATCACAGACTAGAAGAAGAGTAGAACTGTAAAAACCCACCTGTAGTGTTCTCGTGACACCACGTGGGCAACAGAACATTGCTCATGCAGGAATCTTCAACTGATGAGTTCTGTAAAAGTCACCAAGCCTTCTCACCTTCGAAAAGTCCAAGTTAAACTGGGGTCAACCAACATCTGCCTCAACGGAATTTTTGATGGCACGGTGTGGTGTTTCTTTGGTTAAGACAGCAAACCATGTCACATTTGATCTATAGTCAAGCAAATATTCCCGTTTCTCTCAGATGCAGTTGTTGGGGAGAAAACACAAAAGGAAAGATTTCCTCTGGAGGAATAGGCAAACACAGATTCTAAGTAAGTTATTGGGAACATACAAATGCCCTATGCATAATTTTGGTATGTGTATGTTCCTACATTACCCGAGTACCCAAATGTGTATGTGGCGTGATTACAGGGGAGTTGGGCATCCTGCCCTCTGTACCACTGACCTTCCTAGCCCAGTCATCCATTCTCAGCACTTTAGGAATCTAGCTTCCAAAGAAATTCAAGTTTTGCTGTCTGAACCATTCCTCTAAAATTCTAAAATTCTCCTCACACTTCCATTCTCAACCCCCCCTCCCCCAGTGTCCTCCATGTCTTGCTCATTCCCCTCTGCTCCCTGGGGAGAATAAATGCCAGATGTCTGTCCTGTGAGGGAGGATGGCTATTGTAACCCACGGGTGCTCCAAAAATTTGCATCTGTAATTAGATTCCATTGCTGCAAGAACAACAGGACCATTTAACGTGGAGGACAAGGGTTTTAAATAATAGAAACTCCTATTAGGAGAATTTATGAAGAAATGGTGAAAAGTTATACCAATACTGCACACCCTTCTGCTCGGTGAATATGTAAGTGGTGTTGAATCATTTATGCCAACATGCTGGAAACTGATAAATTTTGAACAAATTTAATTGAAATCACCCCTGGAGTGAGTGTGAAGGAAGGATTAAATTTAATGGCCTCACCGAGTATCACAGCACTAGACTGCTGACTTCTGAAGTCTATTTTTTTCCCTAAATAAAAGATTCCAAAGCTCAATCAAGAATGAATGTGAGTTTAACCACACTTCGGGAATGGAAACCATGTAATGAGACTTAAAGAAGACGTCTCACCAGATGCCACCAAGTTAAGCTTCATTTTCGTGGCAGATAGGAGACACTTCTTCAGTACAGTGAGCATGTCTACATGTCCCTCACCTGGTCCTCTAGCCTCGGGGTCACCGGCATTCTCAGCACACTGTGGTCTCCTCTGAGAGATCCCTGCATTCGAGGACTGTTAGTCACTTTCCTCATTGTTGTGCTAAAACCAGTGACAAAAGCAAGTCAAGGAAGGGTTTATTGGGGTTCAGAGTTTGAGGATACAGTCTGTCATGACAGGGAAGGCATGGTGGTGAAAGTTTAAGACAGCTGGTCACATTGTGTCTACAGTCAGGAACCAGAGAGATCAATGCTTGTCTCAGCTTGCTTCCTCCCTTTTATGTAGCCTGGGATTCCTATCCATAGGATGGTGCCTCCCACCTTCTGGATGAGTCTTTTCTCCTCAACTATCTCAATCTAGAAACTCCCTCATAGATGAGTGCAGAGGTTTGTCCCCTAAGGGATCCAGGAAAGGATGCTGAAGGATGCCTGCACAGTGTTTCCTCAGAGGAGCTACCTGCAAACAGTCTTCACTAGTCCTCGACCAGCTAGTCCTCAGGGTACATCTATATCTATATCTATATCTATATCTATATCTATATCTATATCTATATCTATACATCTATATCTATATCTGTGTCTGTGTCTGTGTCTATGTCTATGTCTGTGTCTGTCTATGTCTGTATATCAGGATATATATGTATATATATATATGTATATATATTCTGTTCACATATATATGAACAGAAAAAGAGTATGAGTTCCCCTAAAGCCAGGTTCTCCAGTCCCAAGCAGATTGGGCCCCTAAGGAGGAAAGGCACCTTCCCAGCTAACTGACTGGCTCACTGTCAGGGAGCACTGGAGTGTCCATAAAGTCCCAGATGATGGCTGTGCATTGGGTCACTCTGGAACTTTGCTCTTGGAAACAGCTTCAATCCAGCCAAGTACCAGAGCACATGAGGGACCTTTACTTATTGATTCATGGTGAATGCCTTGCCCTTAGACTCCTTCAATTCCTTCTCAGAATCTTGCCGGGTGTCAACATATTTGGGAATTTGGGAGTTCAGCTCTTCAATTGAACTCTCAGTGGCTGTAGGAATGGTAGCTACATGCTCTCCACCTGACATAATGGCTTCAGTGCTGGCTGGTATCCAAGAAGCAAACCAGGAGGGAAGAGTACTCTCCTACATCCTCAGGGCTTCCTGGACCCTATGTTAGAGCAGCTCACTCATGGAACACTGATCTACAGGGTCATTGCGACTGGAGAGAACCATATCCTAACCAATGATGGGATCTTTTATAACAAAGTATGCCACCAATCACAGGTTTATCAATATCAGGACCAGTTTCTGTACATACCTGGAGAAGCCAACTGCCCCCTCACTATAACAAGTGTATGCTGGAAAGTCTTTGCCACACTGTGAAGGACAGAGTGTCTGTGGCCAGAGGTCACAGGGGCTCAGGTCCTCAAGCTCCCTCAGCATGCTGCAGGATAGAGGCGTTCAGTTCCCAGGAAGGGAGGGCCTTGCTTCAATCACACAATACACAGCAGCAACCATCTCCAGGCACCGGGCAGGGACAGCAGCCTCCTCCCTCACCGTGAATTAAGTGTAATAATATAGAAAGTGAGGCCCTGGGATGTGTGTGAACATTCATGTGCCTCTTCTAATTTCAGGTGAATGTTCTGGCCCGAGTGATACAAAGAAATAGCTTGTCTCTTGCAACCCTTTGGATCTCCACTCCCCGCCATTACACATTGCAAACCCTTGCAAAATAAAAAATAATTCTGCCTTCTTTCTCCACTCTTCATCCCTCCTTGTTACTACATGAGCCCCCAAGGCTTATCCCTGGGGTGACATGGCAGAGCATCTCTTTGGCAGGCTCAGCTTTGTTCCCACTGCAAGGAAATAAGAAGAAATGGGTTGGGAAGGGCTGGGTGCTCCTGAGAACAACTCTACCAGTCTATCAGAAGGCCTCTTCTTCACACCCACGCTGGGCTCAGCCTGGCAGTTTGTACTAGAGATGCTTTTTGGGAGCCACAGCCTGTGCTCGAACCTCATTTCCAAGCACAGAGCTATCAGCTGTGTCAGGCACTTTGATTTCTCTGGCTGTCAGACTTGATTTCCAAATGTAAATGTGCCCCAGGTTAGTCTTAGTAAGTTACCTGGCCAGGGCCCAGGAGCACACCTGTCAGGTGCAGGGGCCCCCTGACCTTCCACCTCCGTGTAATCCTTCATGTTCCTCATCAAAGACACCCTCCCACTCGCCCGAAGCCAAATGCAGAATTATCCTAGGAGGAGTTTATGACAAATACAATAATTCCTTTTAATGTGGGGATTGTTCTCTCTCCCGGCACATTAAGTACTGTATGCCACTAGGAAACAGCCATTATGTCTACAATTACCATCTTATATTTAGAGCACACAATGAATCCTTTAACCTGAGTGAGGGAGCTGTGTTTCCTCCACAAGGCTCCTCTGAAGCTGAGCTGTGGAGAAGTGAGCATCCCCAAGCTTTCATCCAGGGCCAACGTTCTCTAGTAGGCTGTGCAGTCTCCTGGAAGTGTTTCTGCCAAGACAGTGGTCCTTACCCATGAAGCTTCCTACATAATCTTAAGAGAAGTTTGATTTGCCATGGGAAAGCTATAGATTCTCCCCAGTTGTCTGCCTCATTGTGAGCCACAAAGACCATTTGATGCCTCCATCCCTTGGTGCTGGAGTCCTTGATAGCAAGGTGGTCATCAAGACATCCCTAAGAGGGTCATTCATCCCTGGCTTTGCTTGTATCTTTCATAATTCCATAACGTTAATCAGAAACCAGTCTGAAAGCTCAGTTACTGGGCCACATTTAGTCCTGTCTCTTCCACAAATATACTGCACTACATGGCCTTTCTATACCATCAAGTTTTCCCAAAACCTCTCTGTGTCCAGGGAAGCCAGGCAGCCAGCAGGAAGTTAATAGGGCTGTTATATATGCAATATGGACTAAACTGGGCCCCAACTCAGTCCACAGGTTAAAGCCCTTGGGGCCTGGTGGGAGTGTCTGGATGGGTCTCTGGAAGATGATGCTATAGAGATGAGGTTGGGGTGGGAGACTGGAGGGCAAAGTGTCTTTAAAAAGGAGTTTCCAGAGAGCATCCTCTCTTTGCCATGCAAAAAAACTGCAAGATGGCACCAGTTCATAGCCAGCATGTCCAACCAGGCCACCTGTGTGTTGGCTCCCCAATATTAAAAGTCCAGTCCCTGTTGCTTCCATATCCCGGGAAGACATTATGTGATGAGCTGAGCTGGTTTGCACGGTGGTTTCTGGCTTGATTTGTGTAACCACCTTCTTCAGTTTGCAGTTGGTCAAGAATATCACCAATGGTCAGCAGTTACTCTTAGCATACGGCTCCCATGACTTCTGGCTCCCATGACTTCTGGCTAGTCATGAAATCACCTCTCACGGCAAACTAGAAACTGTAGAATGGTGCTTTTAAAAGACAAAAACTGGACTTTTAAGAAGGCTCAACAGGTAAAGGTCCTGGAGAATCCTGACCAGTTCAATGTGATTCCCAGAACTGGACCAGTCCTTATGACCCGAGTTTGATCCCAGAACCCCTGAGTTGAACCCACATAGTGGAGTAGATCATTTTCCTCTCATCTCTACATGTATGCCCTGGCACACACACACACACACACACACACACACACACACACACACACTAAATATAGATTAAAATTTTAAGAAAAAGAATATAATTTCGTTTCCCAGATTTTCTCTTCTTAATCCTATTTTGTCTGTATGATTATTCTCAATTTATTCATATATTGGGTTTTTGTTGAGTTTCAATCATATCATTCTGATTTATAAATGCCATAGGAAATTTTGTGTGCCATCATGCAGGATTTCATAGCATGGAGAGAACCCATCTCAGATTCTTTTTGTTCTATGGGAAGCCACACTGAGGCACACATACCTAGTGTAGATCTTCTTGGCATTTCTAATTATTTTCATTAGTCTTCTTTTCACAAGTTATCATTCCTGCATTTAGACAGGTGTGTTGACCTAACATCATTTGAGATGTGTGTCTCAGTTTCTATCCTTCAGGAATATGGGAGGGACTGATTAACTTGGTACCTTGATGGAAGTCAGTTTGCAGCTGTGCTCCACTGCTCTAGCAGCTTCTACTGTCCTTCAGTTGCCATCAGACTCCAAGGAGCTTTGTGATACAAGGAAAGGCTCACAGAATTCTATGCAGAGAAGCAAGAACCCTCCCTTCTTGGGTGAAGGTGACCAGCAGATTAAACCAGAAAAACACAAATTGCACCACAGGACTTGAGGTGATTTTGTGAACAAACCACAGTGTCTACTGGGATAAAAAGGAAGAGGAGGAGGAGGAAGAAGAGGAGGAGGAAGAATAGGAAGAGGAGGAGGAGGAATAGGAAGAGGAGGAGGAGGAAGAGGAGAAGGAGGAAGAAGAGGAAGAGGAGAAGGAGAGGGAAAAAGAGGAGAAGAAGAGGAGGAGGAGGAGCAGAAGGAGAAGGAAGAAGAAGAAGAGGAAGAAGAGGGGAAACAGGAGAAGAAGGAGGAGGAAAAGAAGAGGAATAAGAAAGTGGAAAAGGAGGAGGAGGAGGAGGAGGAAGAAGAAGAAAAGAAAAAGAGAAAGAAGGAGAAGGAGAAAGAGGAGGAGGAGAATAAATAAATCAAACACAAGTTTGGTAGAGGTGCCTTGCACCTTGGGGTCTTAGTCAGAGGGTGAGTGGGTCTGAAGCCACTTTGTTGAGAGACACATGTGTTCACAGGCCTGACCTGGTGCTCTGGAAGCATGATTTAGCCCTTTGGACAATTACAATGAGGAATGAATGCCAGACAGACACAGCTTTGTGTTCTCTTCTACATCTGCTGTTGGATAGGAGAAATCAGGGGCCGTGGTGTCCTCAGCCTGAAGAATCTTGTCAGACTATTTCCCCCATAGCACATGAAGCAGACCAACTACCTGGTGTTGGATGTTAGCGATTTTCTTTTATGAATTAGGCGTTGAAAGTCAAAATGCAGAGGAGGCTCCCTGCCCTGGAAGGGAAGTCTGAGAGTACGCTGATTTCTTCAAGATGCTACCAAGCAACAAGACCACACGAGGAAAGCCATTGGTAAGAGTCAACACAGCAGAAGGTTTAATAAAAGTCTGTCTCTCTCCATTGCACAACTGAAAACGCATGTCTACATGAGAAACAGCATGCCTTTGAAGATGTTCAAAGACATTCTTCCCACAGTCTGTTTATGAAAGCTCTCTGCTAACGGGGTTTATGGGCGTGGCAAAACGCTGGGGCAAGAGCTGCAGCTTCAGGGAAGAATGTTAAGTTACAGCCATCCATCCATATGTATGGCAGTTATTAATATCACCACAGCTGGACCCTGCTGGAAGGCTGCCCTTGGGTGGAACCTAAGGAAAGGAAGTGCAGCATACATCAAGTTCGGGATCATCACCGGATGTCTCATTCTACGACACTTTCTGCCTTCAGCAAAGGAGATGAGCGCCCACAGCAGCAAGTGAGATTTTTCTTACCTTTCCTTTTGTTTAAAGGGTCAGTGGACTTGACTTGAAATGAGACAACACTAGCAAGTTCCTGCTAGCAAAGTGTGCAATTAGACGAGATCTCAATCTCCCTAATTAATTGAGTTACTACCAGAGCAGAAGCACTGCTGTAAAAGTATGTTGATGTGGGTGGTGTTCCCCTTGGCAATGTAACCTGCACACAAGATGAAACCATGATCAAAGAGAGAGAGAGAGAGAGAGAGAGAGAGAGAGGGGAAAAGAAAGACTCATTTAGCATAAGATTAAGATACCACATTGCACTGTTTAATGGGAGGGAAAATTAAAGCTAATCCTGTTTGCACTCTCTCCAGACCTGTCTGAATGGCTAGTGATGACTTCACCTAGAGAAACATGTTCTGATGCAGGGGCTTACCCTGCACCTCATGACTGGAGAAGGAGTCTTGGGGCAGGTAACTGAAAGCAGTACTTACATGGCTCCATCACAGAAAATCCAGCATGATGCTACTGCTGACCAGAGGCTCGCTGCCACTGGTGTAGCTGGTGTGTTACAGTGGTACCTTTACTGTTTTATGACTGAAGAAAGTGGGGTGTCAGGGGTCTTAGCTGCTTTGTTGTAGAGTGTGCCCCATGAGCCCAGAGGAGTGAAAACAGAAAGTCAGGTGTCCCAGCCTAGCTCCAGTGGCATTTGGGGGACAGGTTACTCTTTTTAGAGGACCTTCCTACTTACTGCATGGTGCTGAATACCATCCCAGCAGATGTCAGCGGCAGCACCAGCATAGAACCAAACAAGTCCTAACAATGCTGAGTGTCCTCAGCTTCTTATGCCTGAAGGCTTCCCTTCTGGCCCAGGAGCTTGGTGCCAGTCTTGGTTTTGCAGAGCAATGTAGGTATGTAGTCTAATTTTATCCCCATGATTCCTATATCTCTGCAGCAGTGTACAGGCCTTTGGAGCCAGAGTTCTGTCCCCAAACAGCTGATGGAGCTAGAATTCTCAGGCATGGGAAGGCTTAGACAGAGCATGCCCAGTGTTCTGGGGACCCCAGGGAGAGAGCCAGAGGCATGGACAATGACTTAAGAAGGCACAGAGTATTAGTTGTATGCCTCAGACAGCATGGCAATGGGCAACCTATTGATACATCCTGGGGAGACAGTGCCAGGGAGGACAGGCACTAAGAACTAAGGGAGTCCATGAAGTCTGAAAAGGCAGGGACGGAACCTGTCCTTACTGAGTCACATGCTCAGGTTTCCCTAGTCCTCCATAAGCTTCCTCAGAAGAGAGGAGGACTATACCTTGCTGAGATAGACAGCACCCTTTTCCTATGGATACTGAGAACAGAGCCCATGCAAGGCCTGACAGTTCACTCTCCCAGGGACAGAGCCTTTGAGAGCCCCCAACAACACCCCTGTCTCTGAGATATGCTTTGTCAGCCATAATTAACAGCAGTAGCTGGGGTGCTGATGCCACACCAGCAAGAGGAAGGAATGCTGGAAGATAGGCCAGTAACATCACTGACATTTGGTATTTGAGGTGGAGGGACAAAGCGAAAGATCTAAGGAGTCAGGGACCCAGGAGCCACCACAAAAAATAATGTACAAGAAGGACAGAGAGTCGGGTCAGAGAGCAAAAAGGCTACCAGGCTTCTCAGAGAGCTCTCCTTGATGGAGGAGGGGCGCTGCTCCTGTCTTCTGTTTCCTCTCATGCTCTCCTTCCCAAGCCCATGTCTGGAGCACCCACTCTTGAAGTCCAGCCTTTCCTCTCCAAATCATACCTGCTCTACTCCTCTGATACCGCAATCCCAGAGTCCTCTCCAGGCAGGTAAATCCTGGGAAATCCCAAGCCCTCTCAGTGGGAGACACAGTGTCTCAGATTCCCTGGGAAAAGAAGGAATTGCAATCTAGACATTTGTCCAAGGTCACCCAGTACCAGGCAGGGCAGAGCAGCGCCAGCAGCTTCCCCTGCTTTTCCAGGTAGTAGCTACTCTCATGGAACCCGCAGAATCAATTATGCTGAAACCCCTACATTTCCACCAAGTGATCCATGCTGAGACTAATTCACGTGCTGTTTAGTGTCACGTAGAATCATCCAGGGACTAAAACAGCCCCACAGAGAACAGATTTTTAAAGTATATTTTAAAGGTAAGGACGAGGCTTTAATATTCTACATGCTTTTAACTCCCTGGGTGTGGAATGTCAGCTAAGATTTGAAGGCAGTCATCTAATATCCGAGTGTCGAGAAGAAAAAGTGGCAGAGTGGCCTCCTGAAAGATCAGGACTCACCTTTTTTTAAAATTACAATTCTCAAGTCTGCTATTCAGGTAATCACCAGTGACTCAAATAAAAGCATCCTCATGTCCGAATGGGAGGCAGGTGTGAGAAGCAAATTACCAAGAACACAAAGCCCATCCCTATGGACCAATTTCCCTCCAGGCTAAAGGGAAAACTCGTGCTGTACTGGGCCCGGTGTGTCTGAAACCACCTCAGTGGAGCACGCAAATCTTCCCAGGCACCAGATCTGCTGGAGAGATCGCTCAGTGTGTAAAGTATTCACTCTGTAAGTACAGGGGCCTGAGTTCAGATCCCCAGAATCCATATAAAAAGCTGAGCTTGGAAGGCACAACCAGAGCTGATTGGAGACTCAGAAATGGATGGACTCCCACAGACCACGAGTCAGCCAGACTGACCAATGGGTGAGGTTCAGTGAGAGACTTCCTCGAAACAAAAGATGGAGAGGAACTGAGGAGAAAACCTGATGTTGACCTCTAGCTGCATGCATGTGTACACATAAGCACACACGAAATGCTCTGGAAGCCTAGAGCAGGTGATTGGTTTAAATGGAATCATCTAGAATCTAGCAGGAATAAGAAACAGAACCCCCCACAGTTCTGAAGGAAACTCAATAGTAGCTAAATCTTTTAAACTGAAACCTGACCTGGATGAGGCCAGATACTAGATGGGTTAGGCCACCTCACTTAGTCCCTGTGAGGGGTTGGTAGGCCTGAAAGCCCCAGCTGGCTGCATCTCCACTGGCACCCTGTATCCACCCTTAACCCCAACAGAGGTAATTGCATCCTACCCAAACCTCTGCAGAGGCATCAATCTTCAGGATATCTTTTCAGTCTTATGGTTCATATTTCCAGCCTTGCCTACCTTCCTCAAAGGACCAAGACTTTGGGGATAGCGTGGATGGATGGTTTGGAGGAACTATGGCCAATGGGTAAAGTGTAGAGGAATGTGCCCAGGCCTCAGGAACTGTCACTGTGTGTGTATTCAAGTTCCTTGTGTTCAGAGGAGTCCTATCAGCTCATCTGAAATCCCAGCCAGTCTCTCAAAATCCAGTCTGTCACTGCCAGCAGCAGAGTGTCTCTTTCTGTTTATTCTTTAAGAGAGAGCATGCAGGTAGTACCAACAGACCAACTATCTACTCGGATCCTCACTTCCATTATGCTCAGAACAGACCAGGGCAGCTCTGCTCAGTACGGGTGCTGGTTTCATTCCCATGTGAAGATGAATTTGTGGGTGCATTTAAGTTGAAGAAAATGACAAGATCGGTTCAACTTTGTGGACACCCTCATGTTGCCTCTAAAAGTGTGGAAAGCTGCTCTGTTTTGAGCTATGCTACCTCTATGTGTAGCAGTTGAGCCTCTGGAAGTAAAAACTAAAGCTATGATTTTAGCCCAAATTGCCAAATTTTTGACTCTTGTCCATATGGAAATAATGATCCTAAGCTGTTGCTAGAATGTTCTCAGTCTCTGGAACTGAAACAGGGCATTGGCAACTGAGGGTCTGATGGTTGACACCCACAGAAATACAAGTAGTAGAATCTCACAGAAAGTAGACCAGTTTTGAAATGCCCATGAGGCTTGGCTGGCATCTCCTGGATTCATTTTAGTCAAGGGACCAATAGTATGGGTGCTGAGGAAGACAGACTCATAGTGACAATACAAAGGGCTGCTTCCATGCTGAAGGTTAGAGCTTGTATTTATGTCTCAGAACTGTGAATGTAGACTATACTGTACTTAGATCTGGAAGGATGATGTACAGAAATGTGATGTGGTGACCCCATGAGCTGGAGTATAGGCTGGAGCCCTGGTCTACAGTACATTCCTAGATCACAGGGAAAGCATACTCTGTCAGTGTGCATAGAGCCTCAGAACCTGGAGGGAACATCAGGGGCCATGGCCAGGAATTTAGGAACAGGGCTTGAGCAGTAGACTGAAGCCTTTCAAAAAAAAAAAAAAAAAAAAAAAAAAAAAACTATAAATAAGATACAGATCTTGTTCACGGTTTCATCATAGAGGAAAAAATGGAAGCTTTCAGCATACACAATTTGAAATCTAGTCCCAATAGTATAGTCGCTATTACATATGAACAAAACAGTACCAGTTAACTACCAGCCTAAACACAGGCCCTCCATGTATACTGGAGTGATGTGGCTTCTCAAAGATTCTAGCATTTAAAAATAGTGGAGAGGTGGGGAAGTTGAATGACTCAAAGAATGAGGAAAAGAGATAGGAGAAAGAGAGAAGAGAGGGAAGGAGGGAAGAAGTGAGGGAAAGAGGAAGGGAGAGAGAAGAGGGAGGGGGAGAGGGAGAGGAAGAGGGAGAGGGAGAGGGAGAGGGAGAGGGAGAGGGAGAGGGAGAGGGAGAGGGAGAGGGAGAGGGAGAGGGAGAGGGAGAGGGAGAGGGAGAGGGAGAGGGAGAGGGAGAGGGAGAGGGAGAGGGAGAGGGAGAGGGAGAGGGAGAGGGAGAGGGAGAGGGAGAGGGAGAGGGAGAGGGAGAGGGAGAGAGGGAATTTGGCGTGGGTAGTGTGTGTAGTGGTTTGAATAAAAATGGCCTCCAGAGGCATATAGATTTGAATGCTTAGTCACTAGGAAATGCTACTATTTGAGAAGAATTAGGTATGGAATTAAAGTCGGAGTGGCCTTGTTGTAGGAAGTGGGTCCCTAGGGCTGGGGGTTGAGGCTAAAGATCTGATTGTGGGTCAGGATATAGCTCTCAGCTACATTTTCAGCACCATGCCTGCCTCCTGCCATGTTCCCTGCCCTGATGATAACAGACTAGCCTCCTTGAACCGTAAGCAAGTCCCAATTAAATGCTTTCTTTTTATAATAGCTGTCTTGGTCATGGTGTCTCTTCACAGAAATAGAGCACCCAGACAGTGGAGTTATGGCAGGATGGTATTTAAACAAGATGCATGTACTCTGAGGTGATTCTACAGGCATTGGAAGTGTAATGCTAGACAGATGCAGAGTCTGGGTCCATCATCCACACTGCTTATGGCTTTAAATCCCCATGGAGTGTCTTGCAAGGTGATCCTACTATGGAAGTTCAGAAGGAACGAGACAGGCAAGGGAAAAGAGCTCACTGTTATCTGAGTGACATCTTTGTAGACACAGGCAGAGATGCATGATTGAGGCCTTAGAGTAACTGAGTTCATGACTTACATGGAACCATGGACACTGCACAACAGGGAAGAGCAGGCAAAACTAAGCAGTGGGATGTCTGAAGATACAGGAACATTAAATACAACTGCATGAAGTACTTCCTAACTCCAAGAGCTCATGGAAGTTACTAGATTTCTTTGCAAACTCATGCTAGAGACAGGAATTTAGGAACAAGGCAGGGTCCTCTGAGAGTTTTTTTTTTAAACCCTGAATCATTTAACCAAGGAGGAAGTGCCAACCTCCAGTCCAGAAAAGCCTTATTTAATCGGCAGCTGACAGCCCACTACCAAAACTAGACTTAGAACCTTGGGAAGCTCAGCCACAGCTCCAGGTCTTGGAATGATACACTGACATGACAATGTCTGCATGAGACAGTGACAGTCTGAGGACCCATCCCAGCACCCAAGTCCACATGTTTCTGTATTGCTGTATGGCAAGTCCTGAAATTCTTTGGCTAGAGGTTTATGCAGTATTATCTGTCACCTCTGGTCAGGGTTGTCACCCAACTGGAAGAGGACAGAGAGACACTCAGATACTGTGAGAACCTCAGTCACATAGTATCACTTCAGTTGCCAGGCCTCCTGCATATCAGACACCACAGACTATCCACATATTCACCTCTTCCTGACCCAGGTGGCCAATCCAACACCCTGACATCACAGCCTGAATTGCTTTTAAATATTTAGTGTGTGTGGTTATGGAAACTGGATGCTAGAATACATTTGATCTTGTTTCTTAAAAGTGTCAAAGGATTAGAGAGGAATAAAATCACACTCGAGGACGTTCCCTCAACAAAGCAGTGACCATGGAGGTGTTCCCCAGCTCCCATGACAGAGATTAATCAGGAGGAACTTGTAGATCTGTGTTCTAAATCTTGTCCTGTCAGCTGAGCCTCAAGGTTTCCATACAGGTCCAGCTCCAAGATGGTTGTCTCATGGCAAATGAGGCCATCAAGTCAGCCAGTCACAACCAGACTACAGATGTCAGTGCAATGCACAGTAGAGTCACACAACTTGCTGATAGTGGACCAAGTATGATCTAAATATTTACCAGCAAAAGTGAAGGGCCAGCCTATGTGTGGCCACCCCAAGCCTTGTCTTTGGGCAGCAGGCCAGACATGGGTCCTACTCACTGTTATCATTGCCGTTACAAATAGCTTCCACTTTACAAGACCTTAATGAAGGCTCACCCCAAGGTGAGAAAGCAAATGAAATTTCAACAATAAGGAAAGAAAATTTTACATATCTGAGCAGGTGAAGCTCAGTACAGCCAGACACAGAGCAGGTGGCATCTGGCAAGTGGATGGTATAGACATAAGACTTAAGTGCAATGTTACTGTAGAGTTCATATGTCTTCCAAGGGTGAAACCATGGTGCTTGTGAGTCTGCTGCAGCCTCAGGGTCCTGTAGGCAGGGCTCAGACTGTGCAAAAATCATGGATACTGCATATATGGAGCATCCACATGATGGAACCAAGGCCATCTCTGGACTCAAGACATGTCACAGTGGTCCTGGGGGTGGAGAAATCAGGCTTCTGAGACTGCAGGTGCATTGAGAGTAGTGGTGAAAGAGAATATATTATTTAGGGTTTCTTTAGCTGAGACAAAATACTATGACCAACAACTTGGAGACAAAAATCTCAGGTCACAATCTATCTCTGAAGGAACTCAAGGCAGGAACTTAAGACAGGAACTGAAGTCATGGAAGAATGCTTTTTCTAGTTTGTTTCACATAAATTTCTCAGTTTTTCAGACCTAAGCTACCAGTTTCTGCCCATACTCATGTGTGTTCTTCCTGTGTGCTATCTGTGTCCAAATTTCTTCCTTATAAGACCATATCCACAATGAATTTGGGTCTCTCTACTCCACAATATCTTCATGGACTCTACAGTTTTCTTCAAGGATTCTACTCCCAGCTAAAGTCAAGGTCATAAATACCTGGGTGCTGTGATTTCAACAGGGATTTCTGGGGTGTGTAAGTCAAACCTAAATACCCATAGCACAACATTCAAAGGGGGCAGAAAAGCAGGTATCCAGATAGACCACATTTTAACGTATTATTCTAAAATAAGATTATTGGAAAACTTTACAGCAAGAAAAACAAAACATCAACATAAATCTAAGCTCACAATTGTTCTATTTTCCTGTGGCATTCTAGTTTTGATTCAGCTCCTCTCAGCAATGAGAATCACATATTTAAAAATGGAAAATTTAGAGACCAGACGTGATAGCACACACCTGTAACTCAGAACTTGTTAAGTCAACATAGGAGAATCATGAGAAATTCAAGGTCTATCTGGTCTACCTCATGAGTCCTAGGTGAGACAGCTATATAGCAAGATAATGCCTCAAAAATAAAAACTATTAATTAAAATTTAAAACCTCATTAATAATATGTTTTTATTTCTTTAAAAACATTGCATCAAATATTATTTCTCTAATGACTGAATTCATTGGTATCTATCAAGAGTCCCAGGTCAGAGTCTTACTTATTTTACCTTAGCTAGTCTTGTTCCTTCAGGATTTAATCCCACAGATGCATACTAGATGACCATGGAAAGAGCAGCAGCAGAAAGATGGTAGCCCAGGCACAGGTAATCCTCAGTATCCCTCAGAACCCATGTCTGAGGAAGCTTCACTTAAAAGCTCATATCTGCTAGGCACTAGGCAGCCACTGATAGGCAAGGGAGTGAATATTGCATAAAGATTAGCCTAACCCCCCACATACTTATGCATACATGTATACACATCTCAATGCATATTTATACACATGTAAACATGCATGTCTGTGCATACAGTGTCCTACACGTGAAAACATATGCATGGATGTAAATACACAAATGAACACATGTGTGCATACCATGTATACTGAGGTACATGCATAAAACATGTATACACCAAGTATACACATTAACACATGTATATACATATACACATATAGCATATACATATGCACACGTGCCCTTATGTGCTGCTTCACACACCGCAATACACATGATATACACAAATACAGAGAGCACACACATGCAAGAAGTTTCATCTGGGTCATCATCTACTTAGATGTTTTTGTCTCCAAAGAGGCTGCACATGTAACAAGACACATGCAATTCTCCCTTGTGAAGTATCTTTAAGGAGATTTCCACATTAAGAAGCAGAAATGTCCCCAGCATTCTTCCTGATAAGAAATTTTAAGCTCAGAATGTTCTCTCCAGGCTGTCGGAGTCCTTTGTTTACAGAACCTTTGGTGGGTTGCACTATTTAGAAGTAACGGTTCTGACACATTTTCTCAGTTTTAACTGTGGCATCTGAGCTCTGAGGACCGCAGATCTGGCTTCAGCAAATAGCAAGTCTGTAGCTCATCTCGTGCTTTGGTGTTGAGAGTGATCCCTCTGTGGTGGCATGTTGGAGCCAAACTGTAAAAATCTTGGAAAATTTTGCCAACATTACTCAAAATAGGCAGCTGGATTTTTTTTTTTTTTTATCATTTCCAGGTGCATTCTGGGGAGAGGAGAGTTCTAATGAGTCTAAACTGGCTTTGTTATCCAAATCTCAAAAGTTATGCTCACTCATTTGAAAGAGATATTGCTTTGGAGACCTGAAGGAAGTCAGTCTATCTCAGCCCAGCACGCTAATTGGCTGCCCTGCTCAACCCCTTCTGTGAGTGCTAAAACAAGGTTTTCCACAAAACAGTCTTATCTCAGATATGACTTTCTGACTCCAGACTCTGGGATGAGAATGCCCCACCCTCAGCCAGGGGTCAGGGGACAGGGCGTCACTCATATGGCATGATGGTCTGAGGTCTGATTATGTAATGTCAGATCCTGAGTCAGTCACAAACAAAAACCAAAGCTCCAGTCAGCAAGGGCCCCAGCAAGCTTCTTGTGCATATACTTCAAGCTCAGAGTCCTGACTCAGAACAAAACAGTGCATCCTAACTGGAAAAAAGTTAAGGATTGACATTTAAGGAGCTAGTTTTTCATGACAGTGTTTGCTAATACAGGCTCATTATAACCTTTTAAAAGATTGCCTTATGTGTATCTCTCTATAAGGATAAATGTATTAAAATTAGGACTTCATTTCTCCTTGTGAAAGTCTGTGAATGAGGTTGAGGTATGTTTTGTGAGTAGGGGTGTATGTGTTTATGTGTGCATGACTGAGCACGGGGATGTGCCAGATGCTCCTGCAGAAGTCAGGGAACAACCTCAAGAGTTAGCCTTTTCTTACACCTTGCTTGAGACAGACAGGGTCTTTCTACCCTTACTTTATATTCTGGCTGGAAGGCTTCTGGAGAGTCTCCTGTCTCCATATTTCACCACTGGCAGAAGAACTGAGATTACAGAGACACACTACCAAATCTGGCTTTTCATTGGTTCTGCAGATTTGAACTCAGGGGCTTCTACTAGGATGGTGACCACTTTATCCTCCGAACCATCTCTCAAATACCTTATTTACTTATTTATATAATTATAAATTATATAAATTAATTTTAATTTATTAAAATTTAAGAAAAATAAATGTAAATTTATTTATATAATATATTTAAATGCATTTATTTATATAATTATGTATATTGAAGGTAAAAGCAGGTTGGTTGTTCACCATCAACACCAGATGTTTTTCTTGGCACTCTTAAGATTAAGAACATTAAAACAAAGGCCATACATGCAGGGTCTACTGAGAAGTCTCAGGAAGCTACATACTGGCTGTCTATTAACTGGCAAGAGAGCCTTACTGAGCCTACTGTTCAAGCTACAAAGCCCTGTTGGACTTTCCAAGAGTGAACCCCTGGTTAGCATCTTCCAGTGCCCAGTCCTGCACAGCAGGTCACTCAAGCTCCCCTTTCCTTGAAGGTCTGAACGTTCCATCTTTCAAAGTTCTTCTCTTGCCTACCCACATTGCCTGCTGCTGGTCAGTGCCACACTGCTGAAATGAAACCTGGCTACCCCTTAGTTTCTGTCATTCACTCTGTACTCCACCATGCACAACTGCATGAGAATGATCTTTCTTAATAAGACCCAGGTAACTTGCAAGTATGGAGTCTCTCTTTTGCCCCAAGTGGCATCTCTTGGCTTTGTCAGTCTTCAGTGATAAGCGCTGTTGCTCATATTCTGTTGGAACCATGACACTCAATGAATTGCTGCAGAAATGTTTTTGGCTCTGAACCTCTAGGCAGGGTTATTTGATTCTATAGTTACCCCAACAACCTTAGTGGAGAGAGACTCAGAAGCAAAGACCAGGTTACCAGAGCTAAACAGCAAGGACCACATCCCAGGGTGAGTTTCCATGAAGGGAAATGAGATGCAATGAATCAGATTCAGCTAGAACCCTGGGAGATTCCCTGTCAAGATTTCAGACTTGACAGCAAGAGGAGCAAGGTTTGCTCCAAGACAATGAAGTGAAAGTGGGGAGACCTTGTAGACAGGCCTGGGACCATCCCAGTTCTTTCATGAACAAGCATGCTGTTCTGCTTAGAGTGTCTCTGGAAGCTAGCATGCACATCTGTAGGCTATGAAGGAAAAAGCCAGGGTGAAGTCTTGCTCACTGGGTTTCTAATGTACCCTGAAATCGTCAGGCATTCTCCAAACATGCCAAGGACTCCCAGGTCGAGCTTTGCATTCTTCATCTAGGTCAGGCTGGAAATTAGACCTGATGTTCAGGAGCAGCCAGGCTCAGTCTCTTGGGACACAGATCAATAGCACTTTATACCTGGCATTCATTGTGCTAATGTCTTCTCTCACAGTTAAAAAGATTGTGTGTGTGTGTGTGTGTGTGTGTGTGTGTGTGTGTGTGTGTAAAGGACATAGTTGGAATCTTTAACAATATTTAATAAAGCTAAGCAACTTGTTGATGGCTTGCATTGTAGGACTTTTTAAAAGAAAAGTCACCATAGATGGAGAAACCAAGATATTCCATGACAAAACCAAATTTACACAATATCTTTCCCCAAACCAACATTACAAAGGATAATAGTGGGAAAGCTCCAATACAAGGAGGGAAATTATACCCTAGAAAGAGCAAGAAAGTAATCCTCTTCCAACAAATCCAAAAGAAGATAGCCACACAAAGATAATTCTACCTCTAATAACAAAAATAACAGGAAGCAACACTCACTGTTCCTTAATATCTCTTAACATCAATGGACTCAATTCCCCAATTAAAAGACATAGGCTAATGGACTGGATACATAAACGGGACCCAGCATTTTGCTGCATACAGGAAACCCACCTCGGTGACAAAGACAGACTCTACCTTAGAGTAAAAGGCTGGAAAACAATTTTTCAAGCAAATAGTCCTAAGAAATAAGCTGTAGTAGCCATTCTAAAATCTCCAGCCTGAGAACACAAAAAGAGGGATTCATGGCTCCACCTGTATAGGTAGTTGAGGGTGGCCTTGACAGGAATCAGTGGAAGTGGATGGCCTTGGTGCTTGAAAGTTTGGATTCCCTAGTGTTGGGGAATTTTGAGAGCAGGGAGGCAGGAATGAAAGGATGGTGGGAGCACACCCTCATAGTAATTGGGGGAGTGGGGATAGAGTAAGGGGTTAGGCATCAGTAGAAGTGAAGGGCCTTGGTGGCTGAAGGTTTGAATTCCCTAGTGTTGGGGAATTTGAGAGCAAGGAGGTGGGAATGGGAGGACAGTGGAAGCACACCCTCATAGAAACTCCCAGAATTATATGGATTAGACATGACAGAGGCAGGCCGCCAGAAAACTAGATTCCAGAATTTAAACAAAAATTATCTTGATACTAAAATTTGTTTTGAGAATTGTATATTGCAGAATGATCAGCCTTGGTATATCTACTCAACAAGCAAGCTGGGCAGACCTGCTCAAACCTCTGAGGTCCGGGAATTCCATCTGGATGCAGTGAAGACACAGCATCAGAGGCTTATCAATTTACTCTTCCCCCTGCCCCTCTTCTAATATCTCAATGCTCATAATCAGTTTGAAGAGTTAATGAAGAGTCAGTGCCCCTATTCCCTGGGCTTGGGGACTGAGGTGGTTAATATTGGGCTGTCTTTCTAGGGAAAGTAGTGGTTTTGTTGGAACAGGGAGGATTAGCTAGGATTTATTGCACAGCTGTAACCTATTGGTAGAAATATGTATAATTGTTATTTAGATGAAGTTATAATTTCTTAAGTGGTACAAAATTTACTTTGATTTCAAATTTAAGGTTTTCATTGGTATGAGCTTCTTATTAATAGAAAAGTGAGATTAATGTTGTTACTCTCATAGACATTGTGCCTATATAACACATTTAGGAATACAAGGCTTAGACCCAGTCCTTCTTTAACTTTTCAAACTGATTTGATATGGTTAGCCTGTGAGTTAAGGGCCTATAGCTAATTCATGGCTTTGAGTTTATTGTTAGGGTGTTTTCTATATTTTATTCAGAAATAGCTGAGAGGAGTTAACAGACAACAGTCCAGATTGCCTTACATGGATAGTTGGTTTTCAAAACATCAGAAATCTACAGAATTGATGTTACAAACATTTCTGTATTAATGTTCATTTTGATTAGAGACCTGTCTGCTCCTGACAGCTTCCTGTCATGGATTCTAAGAAGAAATTGAGCATCCTTGGAGTTACTCCAGTTGTGGTGAGACAGCCACTAGACAAGAATTGCCTCTTTCCATCTACAGACAAATTACTGTCCAGAAAAGGACACACTTGCAGAATAGTCGACTGATTATATCTGCCAAGACAGAGTAATCAGCCCTTAATAATTCTGCATCACTAGTTCTGTCAGATGATCCTGGGCCAGAAGGCTGAAGATCAGATGCTCCAACGTTCTGTAGTATAGGGACTGTCCAGGTATTCAGTAGTCTCTATAAAATGGCTAAGTTTTAGAAGCTATGCTTTGTGCTTCCCATAATTTCAGTTAACTCAGTCATTCTGAATTTCTGATGGGATTGAAGACTTATAGTCTCATAGCCAATCTCAGCTATTTACTTTGAGAGAAAAGATTTGAGAGGATGGTTTTCAGCTGACATTCATTCTAAAGCGAAGAAAAAGCTAGGTTCAGAACTAAGTCTCTTCGTTAGGAGAGATGACAGAGGTTCTGGTTAGTCAACAAATGATGGATGGGTATTAGGTCTATCTTGTACCTTACTGACACAAATTGGTATGGTTGTGCTCTAATTGTATTTTGAGAGAAAAGTTTTATTTTAACAGGAAGGGTGATATGTGGGAGGAGCTAAGGTGGGAGGAGTAAGGAGAGGAAGAGGAGGAATAAGGAGAGGAGGAGGAGAAGAGGAGCTAGGTGATGAGAGAGAGAGAGAAAGAAAGAAAGAGAGAGAGGGGGTGGGGAACACAGACGTGGATGTTCGAATGTCTCTGCCAGTCAAAGGTAGTTGATATATCTAGGTTGGGTATTGTGTTACACTTCTGATTGTATGGACATCTTGTTATTGAGCATTATCAAACTTATAAAGCCTTTGATTAACATTTTAAAAAAATGTATAAAAGCGAAAAAGAGAAGGGGGTTGGAATAGGGGTCCTGGGGGGGGGGAATTGGGGAAAGGGGATTGCATCTGAAATGTAAATAAAATATCCAATAAAATGTAAAATTAAAAAAAAATAGCCACCTTCACTCAGGTAACCATCCTCCCAGACTCTTTCCTGGAGCTCTTAGTACATTACTAAAGACTTCCATCCTCTTCCCTTCCACATTTCATTTGGTTGGTTGGAACAATCACTACCTCTGAAGTGCTTGAAAGGGGCTGTGAATGAAGATGGATGAAAGGGATGATGTCATCTGCACCTTTTCCTCTGTTTTAGCTGCAGAATTAGAAAGATGACTTCTGCATTTGAATGTATTTAATGGAAGTGTTTACACTGGGACCTTGAGAAAGATGAGCTGACTACAGAGAATAAAGCAGAAGAATAAGGCCTTATTTTCTGACATCAGCTCAGTCTTAGTCTGGCAGGACACAAGAGCTTCAGTGATCACAAGTTCCCCTTGCAGGATTTACTCCTTGACATGTTAATTGCCAATTTGGTTGAAACTGAAATCCACTAAAAAAAAAATGTTCTAGGTGTGTCTATGTAGTTTGACAGTTAAGTGAAGAGGAAGATCCTCTCTTAGAGTCAGCAGCACCTTCGGTTGCCTGGATATAGACATCTCTCAGGATAAAGCTGCTGCTGCTCTCTGCCTATCCACCTTCACTCTGAATTCAAGTGCATCTATTCTGCTGCTGCTGCCTCTGCCAATGTTATCACCCTTTGATGTGTAAGATCCACATGTCTCCAAGAATTCCTCCAGACCTTCAGTAACAGTTTGGAACTGCCAAATCAGCTAGTCTCATGTACTGAGGGGTCTCTCATATATTAATGGAAAATTTATCTTACACACACACACACACACACACACACACACACACACACACACCATACATCTTGCATGCTCCAGGAGACACCTCATCGGTTTGAACAGTGCACAAGACCTGACAATGTCCAGGGCAGTGTGTCTTAGCTGACGCTTACTGACAAGCATTGGGAAGAAGTTGGTATCACCAAATGGGTGTAGTATATGGTGGACACAGTTGTAACCTTCTTGGCTGACGTCTGAGCCTCAGGGAGACTAGTATTTCTTATTGGCTGAACTGATCTTGTTTTTATCTTGTTAAGAATAAAAGGTTTTCTGGGTGGTTAAAAATCCCACTAGGAGCCTTGGAGACATGAAACAGTAAGTCAGGTCCTGCCTGGGTGCTCCTGTGGACTCAAATGTCCCCCATTGATATCCTGGAGTTGTGAGTCAGTATTCATACATCAGAAGGCAAATCTGCATAGCTACTACTGAAGACCTGCAGGATGTCGGCATCCTTCTGAATACCCAGATTTGCACTCCATATCTTTATGTCAGTAAAAGCTAAATGTGACATTCAACAGCCGTCTAGTGGGTCCCTTTGGAGCATAGATCAATAGCACTTTGTACCTGGCCTTTGTTGCAGCTCTTGGCCCACTTAACTTCTTTTGACATACTTCATTTCTTTGAAGTCATGGGACGCAGGCACAAGAGCAAGCCTATACTTTGTAAAGTGATGTTTCAATCACACGATGAGCCAACACCCTTTTCTTTTGCATTGATCTTGGAGAATCATGTCGTTCAGGTGTCTCATTTGGAAAAGAGAAGAAAGGGTACCGGGAACCATGTACAAATCAGAGAAGGCTTCCCATAAACTGTGAGTGACCATCTAGCCGACAGTGGGCTAGCTTCCTTTACCTGGGCAACTATAGGCCAGTGAGACACAAAGATCCAGGATCTGTGGCACTCCCAAGAGGGCCATTAGAGTGGCTGCCAGAACTTGGAAATGCCCTGTAGGCTCAACTATCTCAAGCTGTGCTCTGCCTTTTGCTTCATTTATTCTGCAAGTAATATTGAGCCATTGGGCATGAGAGATAGAGCTCTTGTTTCTAAATGGAATCCATGGAGTCAGATTGTTGGCCTGGCTCCCATGTAAGTCAGACATGAGGTTGACAAGATCCCCTCATTAGTGGGTAACTTGGACTTTGTCATACTCTCTGACTTAGATCCCGAAAGAGAAAAGGCACAGTGTTTTGAGTGTGGTTTGTTTCTTAGAAAATTGAATTAATCAAGTGATAGATTTATTAGAAGTGAGTACAAGTTATTAAAAAAATATTCAACAAGGATGTATTGAGCGGCAGTCGTGTGCCAAGCATGTCTAGAGCCTGGGATACAGCTGCAGGCGTGTCAGGCCTAGTCCCAGAGCTCATAATCCTTATCATCAAGTGTAATTTATTTTCCATTTAGAATAATTCATCCCTCAACTTCTTCATTACCAGTTCTTTATTGTGTTCGCATGGTTATTATATTTTAAATTATAAAAAATACAATTTATCCATTCTAATTCCGTGTCACTGCTTGCTCGATGGCTTAGAAAGACAATCAACATATCGACAATGACACAGAGATCTGAGCTGAGTTTTGGTGTATCTAGTATTTGCAGTATGAGCCTCTGGCTGAAGCCTTGGGTGTCCTGAGTACAATCCCCAGGGCAGCAGTGCTGAGAGGTAATCACCCAGAATAGGTTTTGTACCCTTACTGGCTAGCCATAAAGTCATAAAATAGAGTCTCTCTCTCTCTCTCTCTCTCTCTCTCTCTCTCTCTCTCTCTCTCTCTCTCTCTCTCTATCTCTCTCTTTCTCTCTCTCTCTCTGTCTCCTTTTTTCACTCTCCCCTCCTTCCTTCCTTCCTTCTCTCTTATTCTCCCTCACTGTGTCACAGTTACCTTCAGGGCTCAACTTGACAAAACCCAGAGTCACTTGAGAAAAAAGAACCTCAGCTCAGGAACTGTCCAAGACAGACTGGCCTGTGCCTGTGTATATGAAACATTTTCTTGGTTGCTAAACGCTATGAGAAGGCCTAACTTGGTGAGTGTGCCAGCCCTGGGCAAGCAGTCCTGGATGGTATAAAAAAGCAAACTGAACAAGTCAGTGGGAGCAAGCCAGTCAGCAGCATGTCTCTGTGCCCTCTGCTTCAGATTCGAACTCCAGGTTCCTGCTTCAAAGCCCTCTCCTGGCTTCCCTCCACAAGGAACTGTCCATCACCTCTAAGCTGAAACAAACCTTTCATTTTCAAGTTGCCTTTGGTAAGTGTTTTGACCACAGAAGAAGCAAACTGGAACACCATGCTCTGACACATTCTCCTACAGCTAGAAGATCCTCCACAGTGACCAACCTTTACACCAGCCAACCTTCAGACAAACTATTGCTTATAGTTTACACATTTGGTGTGGTTCCATCAGAAGACAGAGACATGTTTTTAGCGAATGCCAGTTTTATTTGTGTCATTTGAAATCCAGTTCTCGCCTTGTTTCATTTCATTCTATCACATTCCAAATATTTCTTATTCTTTAAATATTTTATATATTTGATCATATCCATCCACCACTACCTCTCCCAACTCCTACTCATGCCTTCAACCTGGTCTTTCTCCCAACTTCCTGCCATTTCTAATTCTTATAGGTAACTGTTAGTCCAATTAGAGTGTACATGCATGTGGGATTACTCACTGGGATGCAAACAATTTACTAGTGGTCAGATCCCCCAAAGAATAATGACTGCCCCTCTCTCAGCAACTGCCAACTGCCGCTTGCTCCTGTGATGGGGTGGGGTCTGTGTTGAAAGGCTGAAGCTGGAGTCTCATATCTGGGGCAATGGTAGGAGACATAGGTAGTGTCATACAGGAAGAAAGGAGCTTGCACAGGCAGGCTGGCTGACTTCTATTTGTGCTCCATCCAGGATAGTGCTATCATGTGTAGCATGGGTCTTTCCCCATCGGTCACTCTGGCACATGCCAGTTCTCTTTAGAAACTGTATCACTGGCATGCTCAGAGTGGGCTGGGCTAATTTTAAGTATCTGTCAGTCAAGCCATGTGGACAATCGAGATTGACCACCACCACTGCTGTGAAGTTGGATTCCTACCTTAGTTAAACTTCAGCTGGAAGAACAACACTGATGCTAATATCAAGGTGACAAGAATCCTTTAGGATTCAGAGGTCAGAGATGACTTCATCAAAATTCAGAGAGTCTGGGAAGTAATGAAGAATGGCAGAACCATTCTCTTACATTAAAATGATAGACTGTAGGCAAGAGGAATGGCTCAGTCTGTTGGCTCAACAGCTAAGAAGGGACCTGTATCTGAATCCTACTATCTATGTGGCAGTTCACAACCTGTAACTCCAGTTCCAGGGCGTCTGATCTATCTGAATCCTACCATCTACATGGCAATTCACAAACATCTGTAACTCCAGTTCAAGGGATTCTGATCCACTCTTTTGTCCTCCCTGGGCACCATATCCACATTGTATGTATACATACATATTTGAAGACAAAACACTCAGACACTTAAAAAAAAACCCAAATCTTTAAAATGAAATACTATGGTAAAATAAATCACAAAGGAGAAGATGCTATAATTATGTAGGTTAAAGATTGAATTCAAGGAGACTGTGTATGTGCCTGTATTCCTGTGTATAATCTCACACAAGAGACATGGTGAAGAAATAAAAGCACCTGAAGAAAAAGCAAAGAAGTGAGAAACCCAGGTTATAGGGGATACAGAAAAGATGCAAGTGAGTGAAAACTGAGACATCAGACCTTCCTCAGCCTACTGGCAACCTCAACAAATAATGTACTGAGTGGAGAACTTGTGGCCTCAACATCTATAGAGAAAAAAATATTGATAAAACAAGTTTAGAGGAAAATACTGTCAAACTGGGACTATATCTATCTGGGGCTATATCACAAGTCCATTTCTAAGTACATACCCCAACAATGCTGTTGTAACATTATTTGAAATAAAGTCCAGATATCACAAATAGATGAGTACAGGAGAGTGGCTAAATAAATGGGGCAGTGCCAGCACACATTCAATGCCAAGTCCTATTGGTAAGGGGCTGTGGGGGCTTCATATATGTTGTGGACCTGAAAACTATAGCTACCGGACCAAGTCTGGCCTCCTGTCTGGTTTTGTCAATAAAGGTGAGTTGGAACATTTACAAGCCTGTGGCTTCTGTATTACCAGTGACTATTTCTTTATTTATTACATGGGTATAGCTGAGTATCTATCCACAAAGTCTTAAACATCTTTTGTTTAGTCCAAATTACCATGCACCAAATTCAAAACCAGCAATAGAAAGACAATGGGCATCATGACTCCATGTTTCCAAAGGTGTCGAGACATGTAGATTTCTTCGTATTTTACAAGTCTATAGCAAAAGTTTAAAAGTTAAAACACACACACACACACACCTACTGTAGTGATATCATCTTGGAGAAAAAAGCTTGACTCACTGACATCAGGGACAATCTTATGGACTATATTCAGTGTTGTTTCTATTTCCTTTAATGATTTTGACATGTGACTAAATTTGAGAGTTTAAGACTGGAACACATTATCTATATTACATTTGCCATGTGATTTTATGGGAAGTTCATTAGGAAATAAACCAGCAGAAGTTTGACAGAAAAAAATACAACCAGAGAGAAGGGTTGGGAGAAAGCCCAGCATGCCACAAGGACATCACATGTTGCAAACAGGAGCCACTGGCACTGCAGCACCCTCAGACTTAATTCTGTTTGCTTTGCTTGCTATAGTAGTTGTCAAAGGTGTTTCAGAGGTGATAAACATCCAGACCGGCAACAAATTCAGCTTGGGAATGGTCGTGATTCAGTAAGCTGAGTTCTCATGTTTGTGGTGTTCTCATCGTAGATTCCCCGTAAGTTTTAGAGCAGTCGGAAAGCCAAATGTAAAAGAAGCCACAGTCATTTTTTTGCCCCTAGGACAAACCACCCATGCTATTTATCCCAACCTGAGTTACCCAGGCTTTCTGAGCTCAAATCATGGGTGAAACTCAGGCTAGTCAGCACATTGCAGAGAGGTGAAGGCAGTTGGGAACACCTGAACATAAATAGCTCTGCAAGTCTTAAAAGCTATTACTGTGTCATAGCTAATTACAAAACAGGTCGACCTGCTTCCTCTTCTCATACTGTGAACTGTGACTGCTGAGGGTGGAGCTCCTTATTGTTCGGGATTCAGAGTCTCAGGACTGACAGATAATGTTTGTATGTACAATAACTCTCAGGGTGAACAGTGACAGAAAAATGACTTCCAACCAGCGGATACTGGCTGACAAGTTAACCTTCACAGTAGGAATGACAAGCATCCATGGCCAAGCATGTTTTGAAATGACAATGTCACCAGAAGCAGAATGAATAGTGAAGGAGATCTTGTCAACCAGGGTCCGCTTTGTTACAGAAAGAGATCCCCAACTGTCTTGTGGGCACAGAGAGAGGTAAGGGGATAGGGTGTTTTCCAGGGGACATTCCTGGAATGCACTCATGAGAAGGTGGAAGAGCATGGGGCTGACCAAAGGATGATCACGCCTCTCTGGCCAGCACTCAAGTGAGTTGGCTCCTTGACTTTTCTCAAGTTTGAGTTTGAGTACTATTGTCCCTGGATGCTATGGCATGGGGTAAAAGTTGTCTATAGCAGAGAGTTCTGAAACGGTCCCCAAAAAAGGGATATATTCATGCTCTGGATCCCTGTAACCTAGAATAGTTTCTTCTACTCCTAAGTTAATCTGGGTGACTTCTAGAGTCAGCTATGCTGAACTTACAAGAACAGTGGGATTTCAGAAATCCATATGATACTACAGCAAGGTGCACTTAAAGCTACAACACTGAGGACTTCCAGGAAATCTTAACTTACACAAACTCTGCACTCCTGCAGCTAGACTATGTTATTGGGGCTTCAATTTTGCTTTATTGAGCTTTTTGGGTAAGTTTCTGTTCAGAAGTAATTTCGATTATTAGAGAAGTTAGAAGGAATTCATATCTTCCTTCCTTGAGGGCCCACAAGATACAATTGAATCCAGTGCGTCCTTCTCCACTCGTGCTGTGTGGGGAGTATTTAATATGGCCAGGTGAACCTCATCCTTCACCAGCTTCACTTGGGTTTTTCTTTCTGTTATGGAATTCAAGTTAGGGATGAAGTGGGGGTGGGTCTCCCAGAGATTCTGTGTCCTATCTGGGCACCCAATCAAAACCAGGTTAAGTGGGAAGTACCTGACTGAGATTTATATCAATACAAGGACAACTATTTGTGAATGAGGTAATATTAGTTCCTTATTTTCTAGTGAGAAAACCAACCTTCAGAAGCGTTATGAAGTTTTTGTGTTGAGACACAGATTCATACAAGCACACATGTACACACGTATGCACACACATATATACACACACACAGAGGAATATGTTTACCCATATCACATATATACACATGGAAACAATAAACTGAGTTATATTACAAGTTCAAGATATTTAGTAGGTTGTTAGCTTCAGGTTAACCTGTAAGGCCCCCACAAATGGAGGACCTCACCCAAGCCTTGGGAATTCGCACCCACCCATTAACTGCAAGACACCGAACTTGATGTAATCAGCAAGAGGCATATTTTAATCAGTATACTGAGGTCAAGACCTATAGCCCACGCAGGGTCAATAGGGTCTGACCCCAAGGCTTTGGAGACAGAGAGAATTTAAAGCCCAAAACCACAACTCGGGGGGGGGGGGACGACCACAACCCAGGGGGAGTAAGGGAGGGCTATTGGAGAGCACCTGTGGAAAGTCCCAGTCCCAGCCCATTATTCAGCTTGTGACAGGGTACAAGGAATAGGCTATTCTCTAAGAGCCTATACGTAATCAGCCAAGTTCCTGGTATCCAGGGTGCACAGGCACACTAACTTGAACTCTCAGCTCAAACCCTATTCAATCTATCTTATGATCAGTTTTTAGTTCCTGGTACCCATAGTGCTTGGTCACGCTGTCCTGAACTCCCAGCTCTGAACTCCTAGCTTATCTATTTTGTCTTGTGGATAGCTAGTTTCCTAGGACCCAGAGCACAGAACAAGCTGATCTGCACTCTTGACTCCATCTGTGGAAGGTTTAAAAATTTTTAATTCTTTCAAACCCACGCTCTTTTTTGGATCATTGCTTTAAATTACTGTAGTTATCATCCCCCCTTTCATAATACTTATCTGAGTGCTCATGTGTTGTTTACTAGATATTATTATGAATAAACTTTCATATATTTAGTTTTTGCATGAAGCCCTTACCCCAGGCAGCTCTGGTGTCACCCAGTTCTGCTGAACACTGTCTGCCCATGTTTACACCACATCACTTCCTGGATTCCTTGTGGTTCAAGTTGATCCACTGATAGTCCCGGGGTCCCATCTTTGGAATAAGTCATATCCACAGTACCATGACCTTGAACTAAGGTTCACATGAAATCAGGAACACAGATACCCATATCTCTATCATCAGCAGGTTTCTTTGAGTTCTTTGATAGTTTGTGTTCATTGCCAACCTGACTAGGATGCAGAATCCTCTAGGAGACACACCTTCAAGCGTGTGACAATGTTTCCAGAAAGGTTTAACTGAGGAGTGAAGACCCGAATGTGGGCAGCACATCTATACTCCCTGACTCTGTCCTAATCCCGACTCACGTCCTCCCCCTCCTCTCAATTGGGAACACACATATTTCCCCTTTGCAGCAAACCTGGAGAACCCCACCTGGAATGGCCTGGGATGGTCTAGGATAGCTGAGGCTCCACCACTTTCAGCTCGGCATGTTTTGCAATGGAGCACACACATGCTCGTGTCTACCATGCCCTTTGACACTGGTTATTTCAGTCTAATGGCCCATGAGCCAAGTATTCACCAACCCCTCCACAACCATGATACCTATGTGTACCATGTGTGCTCTCTGACCATGGAGTCTCCACATCTCTGATACCATGAACTTGAACAGCGGTTAGCTCAAGCCCAGACTGGCTCCACCTTGTGCATCTTCTTGGTCTTGTACTCACAGGCCTGTGTTCTTTGTCCTCATTATTGTCTTCTCACCAGTAGTCTCTAAAAATGTTGATGTCGCTCCTGGGGGGTCTCAGGATTGCCTCTACGCCTGCCGAACAGTTCTCCCACTCAAGAGGCATCCTTCTGGTGATCCATCTCCAGTTCTGCCCATCTTCCTGATGTCAGTACCTCATTTGCTTTGCCTGGTGGATATTTCATTAGGATGCCATAGTTTAAATTTAGACAGCCAAAAACTAAAGGTACCTCCCCATCTACTGTCTGGTCAGTGGCCGACATTTATACTTTCTTCAGTAGGAACATCTTTCCAAAGTATGACCTGGCTCTTACCTGGCTCTTCCTCTTCTCAGTGGAGTGGGGATTTCTAGAAGCAAGACAGTGTATGACTTTTCCGTTATATATATGCAACAATATTGTACATGCTTTGGGGTGTATGTTGAGCTGTCAAACCCTGTCATATCTTCCTTAATATTTCAGTGTTCTTGTATGGAACAGAAACAGTGAGACTATGAGTTACATCCCTTCCATCCCCCTCTAGGTCCCACCAATCCTGATTGGCCAAGCCTGTATGTTGGTGGGGGGATTCCCTCTCAGTACTCTCTGGGTCCCCACTCCTAACTGACCTGATATGTATGTGAAAGTGTATGGGAGAGAGAGTTTTTCTATGTGTCCTTCCTGATCATTTATATCTAAATAATAATTCTAAAGCTGAACTCTAGTTATCAGCCAGATGACTGTACTATCCAGCCCTTTGCTTCCCTCCATCCATAGGTCCACCCTGGTCAGCTCCATTTCTTCTGAATATTGACTTCCCCATTAAAAGCATCAATCCATCTTTCAAAAGGTAAGAGACAGGAAAGGACCAGAGCAGACACCAGGGATCTTGGGCCCTCTAGCGTGCATGCTGCCTTTTAAGATGAGCTGTGGAACATTAGTCATGAAGACATTTAAAGCTTATGGTACTGAGACTCTATGTTACTTAACTTTTTCTTCAGTTGATAACATGGAGACCCCTGTCCTTCCTGAGGAAAGAGGTGCCTCTAGAGTTGTGACAACATTTCTATCTAGGACTTACTTCCCTTTGTGTTCAGAATGTGCCTCCAACTCAAACCCTCCCATCTATCACCTGCACTTAACAGAACTTTCCTAAAACCATTTTTTCAGGACTCATCTTCCTTGATTTCCTTCCCTCCCTTCAGCCTATCTTCCTCATGCTTTCAGGACCAGCCAGCTGCCAGGCTTCCAGTCACTGTCATTCCCTCCGCTTGTAGAACTGGAACACAGCAAATAGACAAGGGCCTGATGCTGTGGCCAGCACAGTTTGGGTCCCAGAAACATGGCTGGGATATCGAGGGAAGAAAGAAATGACACATATAGGCACACCCTTATCCCATTCCTGCTTCGTCTTTCATTCCCACCTTTTCCTTTCTTCTCTGTATTTCCCCTTGCCTTCCTCCATCCCTCTCTATCCCAAACCTCCCTCCCTTGCCTTCCCCTTTCCTCCCCTTCATCCCTCCTTCCTCCATTGTCACCTCCTTGGTAGAAAACAGCCACCTGCCAAATTTATCCCTTACTGCCAGTTTTCTGGTACTCTTACGTCAACACTTTGTATTATAGTTTTTTAAAAATACTTCTTATCTTAATAGCTAGATTGGACATTTCTTGGAAGCAAGGATCCAGTGCAGGGCTTTGAATGGGGTCCCTGTAACCCTACAGCTGATTTTCAGCAGGGTTTTCAGGAGGAAGCAGGACTTTCAAACAGGCAACAGCTTGTATGTATCATCAGTTATCTATAGGGCCACAGATTATATATAGATATAAATATCCATGGAGTTTATATCTTGTTATTCATACTTTCCTATAGTGCTTTAGATTTCTGATTGTACGATGGTTTTTATGACAGCAATAACTATGTGGTGTTTAATTGACAGGAAAAAAATGTGGAATCCAGCAACTTGATGTTAAATCTGCTTCTTGCTTGCTCACTCAGTCTCGGGGTCTCATATGCAGAGAGAACAACTCTTTGTTTGCAGATGGAAAGAAAGAGATCAGAATGCAAGCATCAGCATTATAGAAGTAGAGTCCATAAAATCAACTTGGGCCAGAGACAGCCCCTGCTGGCAATGCCAGGTAGGCGCCATCTGCTTCTGACACTACAGTTTCTTCCCTCTACCCCTTCATCTTTCTCCCTCTCCCTCATCCTCTCTCCCTCCTTCATCATCTCCCTCTTCTCCTCCCTCATTCTCTCCCTCTTCCTCATTCTTTCCCTCCTCTTCTCCCCCTCTCTCTCTTCCCCTTTTACTCCTCTCTTGTTCTCTCCCTCCTCTTCCTGTTATTGCTGTCCAGTGGCATGGCATGTTGTATCAAACGACCTCACTGAAGGCGTGGTTCTGAACACATAGCATGCACGCTTTACTCTGCACACTCTATCACAGCACATACCAGTGAGCAATGCCTCGAATTCCTCTGCTAGTGATCACAGTTTTCTATACTGTGCACACAAAGTTTTCTCTTCTCACAGTAATGTCATATTTTAATAACAGAAAATGTCACTGGTTCATACTTGCATGTTTCCATTTCCTTTCCTTACCATGTGGCCTAGTTTGCTCTCTGCTGCTGTGACAAAAACACTGACCAAAACCAATCTGAGGAGGAAAGGGTTCAGTTCAACTTTCTGGTTATAGTCACCACTTTGGGAAGCCAAGACAGGAACCTGGAGGCAGGAACTGGGGCCATGGGGAAGGCTGCTGACTGACTTACTCCTCACGGTTGGCTCAGCTTGCTTTCTTATGAAGTCCAGGACCACCAGCCCAGAGTGACACCAACCACAGTAGGCTTCCTATGTCAAACAACTCAAGAGAATGCTCCACATACATCCCCATAAGTGAGCCTGATAGGGGCATCCCTTAACAAAGATCTCCCTTCTCAGGTGGCTCTAGTTTGACAGAAACTAACCTACACCACATATAAGAAACAAATTAGTATATCTATGTATTGTATTGTACTGTACTGTGTTGTATTGTGTTGTAAGTCTTGCTTTTAGAAATTGCTACTGAAATTGCTGGCTTGAGTTGCTTTAAAAACTAACTCAATGAATTTTGGCATATAAAGAGGACAGACTGTCCAACAGTTTGTAAAATAACCCCAAATTTCCTTCTGCTGTTTTGTTCTATGCATTTATGCAAAAAGACATTCCCAACACTGCTAATTATAAAATCAAAGTGTCAGCTCAAACACACTGAAGATACGCTGTTCCCTGCAGTATCAGACACTCACCCAATAGTTTAGCCCTCATGAAGATCTCATTTGTGTGTGTGAATTTTCTTTAGCCTTCAATAAGTAGTGACACATGAATTGTTTTTAAATGTATAGAAATGATTGATTATCAGTTAAGTGTTTGACTTGTGCCCCTGTATATGACTCCTATATGCTTGGAATTCTAGAAAAACTTCTAGGGTGGAGGTTTAAGAAGCCCCCTCCAACATGGATATCTGCACAATCTCAGGGTCCACTACCCAAACTTTCTTTTTAAATTTACATTTCATTAATGAGTCTTGATAAGGAGAGGAAAGCATGTTTCCTTACCAAAGGGTATGAATCAGGAGGAGTTCCTGCCCCAAAACACGGGGTGACAAAGCACTGCCTTCTCTACCTGCTGGCATGGAGCCTGGTCCTAAGTTCAGCCCTCTGGTCTCCAGGTAAGCTATCCACAGCTCCAAAAATTAGTTGCCTTTGGTTATTTTTGGTAACACCAAGGTTCAGATGTCAGTCCTCTGTGGCATAAGGAGCACATCCCTGGAGTCCACAGGGGCCCACTTCACTGAGTGGAAGAACCAGGCTCTGAAGAGAAACAACTCAGCCTGTGACTGTGCTCAGTATGGGGATGGTTTCTTCATAAAAGCAGAAATGTTTCTTTAATTCTGGGACATTCCCTTGAGTGAGCAAGAAGCAAGAGAAAGGAAAGCTTCATGTCCTTCCCTGTCCATGATGGCACTAGGCTGTTCCCCAAGCCATACTGCTGAGATGTCTTCAGCTATCACAAGACCCCTGTTCTGTGGTCCTTATTACTTCCTCCAGTCCCTAGTGTTTGCTTATGTCAGGACTTATGTGATGCCAAGCTCACTGCTCAGATACGGCTTTGGGCTCCAGTGGGGTCTGCTTTAGACAACATATACACAGGGGACTGAGGCTCAGAGTGGGGTCCTGGCAGTGACATCTGCATGGGCAGATCAATGGCACCTTGGGAGTCCCCCAAAGAAGAAATTGTAGGGTGATAATAGTCTGACAAAAGGATGTCATTCCATCAACATGGACATATCCAATTGTTAGTGAGACTGGTCAACTTCGCATGCTTTGGTAACCTTAACTGTGCCTGCAGATATCTGTTTATTGCCTTCTATTGCCTTCTCTGAAGCCCTGGGTAGAGCATTCACATTTGTTTTCTGATCCTGGACATGCAGAATCTACATAGCATGAACTCTGAGAGCTTTAAATCTCTACTTGGGACTTGTCACTGAATCCCCTGGGGCCATGGTTGTCGCTTTCACTTTCCCTCAATGTAAATGTGACTGAAGCAATTAAGCAGAATCCTTGGCTCCTCCCCTAATATCTATTGCACTGTAAGAAAGAATATAAAGCTGTTCAAAGTCCCAAGGTTGACATGTGTTCCAAGGCAGGTGTGGGAGCATGCTTAGACAGGGACTAATTCTTGCTTCTAAAATACTTGAGAGCCTTTGTGTATTTGACTTCAAACAGCTTAATTTGCAACCTATGCCTACTAAGGTGAACTACAGCCCTGCATGTGGCTCAAGAAAAGTCTTGCCTTGTCATTTTTTTCATTTGCAAAGACAAGGGCTGGGGTTCAGAATAGCATTTTGCCCCAGGCTCAGCCCAACACCCCTGTGACCACTGCCCTGGGCTCCCTTCTTTCTGCTGACCTGCTGGCTTGAGCCTTTTGACCCGCAGAGCCCTCCAATTGTTCTCTAATCAATTCAGCTGAAATTAAAAACGTGTATTTGTGTTTGTTTTAACACCCTTTGGCTTGGGTGTTGGCAGGTGACCTTTCTATATTGGATTCTGACTGCAGATAGCGCACTGGTTACCAGATTGCTTATGCTAATAAATAATGAAGCAACTTCTGAAGTAGGAGAGGGCTGGAGGGGCTAAGCAAGGCTGCATTCAGCGATCTCCACACCCCAAGCATGCCTTGGTATGAGTGTTATACACGGTTGTTCTTGACCTGCACTCACTGTGAGTGAATCTTTCTGATTTTCCATCTCTTCTGATAGTAGATAGTATCAAACTGTACGATATTGTAAATTACCATTTTAGTCTTTTTTATCTATATGTACATGTATATATACATATTCATCATATACATATACATCATATATGTATACATGTACATACACATATACATACACATAAACATACACATATACACATATATACATACATATACACATATACACATATACATATATACACATATACACATATACATAAGAAATACACTGATATATATATACACATATGTATACATATATATACATATATACATATGTATATATGTATATATATCAGTGTATTATGTGTATATATACATAATATAAATATTATTGATATATATACATACTATATATATACATATATATGTATATATATAGTATTATATATATATCATATTATATATATATATATATATATATATATATATATATATATATATATATATCAGTGGCATCAAAATGCTGTGCAACCAGGGCCACTGTCTCCCTCCAGATCTTTCGTGATTGATTACTCTAAGTTCAAGCTTCCAGTCCCTTAAACAGTAAGCTCCCTCCCCCCACAGCCTCTCTAAAGCTCTACTTAAGAGGTCACTTACTCCAGCTGCCTGATACACTGGTCCTTTTGTGTCTGGCCTCTTTTGTTGACTTTCACACTTTCTGTTTGTGCATGCTTTGGTGTGAGTCAAAGACAAGTAACAAAAAGCTGATATCTTTAGCCTTTCTCATATTCTGCCACAGAGAAATAAACTAAGGTATATTAAAGGAAAATAGACATCATTGTTCTAAGATAGATTAAATGAAGCAGGGGAATTTTAAAACTTGTGAAACACTATGACCAAAAGCAACTCTGGGAGGAAAAGATTCATCTTGTTTACATTTCTGAACCACAGTCTATCATCAAAGGGTGTCAGGGTCAGGTCAGGAACTCAAACAGCAGAAACCTAGAGGCAGGAGATAATGCAGAAGCCATGGGGAGATTCTTTTGACAAGCTGAATTCTTATGGCTTGATTTTGTAGAATCCAATACCACCATCCCAGCAATGGCCCTACCCACCATGGGCTCAACCATCCCATGTCAATCGCTAGTTTTAAAAAATGGCCTATAGGCTTACCAATAACCCAGTCTTTGGAGCTAATTTTTAAATTAACATTCTGTGCTCTCAGATGACTCCACCTTGTGTCAAGTTGACATAAAGACTAAGTGGCACATGATGTTTGTTACCATGGTGATGATAACAGTGATAATGGTGTTGATGATGGTGGTGGCAATGATGGAGATGGTGATGTAATGACAGGATGGTGGTAGGAATGTAATGATTGGGATATTGATGTTTGTGGTGATGGTGACACTGGCAGTGGTGATAATGGTGATGACGTCGATGGCTATGAATGGTGATGAAAATAACAGAGGAGGTAGAAAAATACTTATTTTTCTGAATCACTGCTCTATACAAGTACTATGTGATTTTTATACACTCCTTGTTCTCAAAGTATGAAAAATCTGACCTTGTTCATCCTCTCATGAGAAAAAGGAAGCGACTTGTTCAAGTTTTCTATATAGCAAGTGAGAGAGCCAGTTGATCAGCCTCACTTGTTACCAAGAAATCACATTTTCTTACTGGCGTTTCCTTTTTCGTCCTAGAAGAACAGCCTGCAGATTTCCTTTCTTCTCTATGGCACTCGGGATACACCAGCTGCCTTTGTGACATGGTGCTGCAACCTGAACATTTCACTGTGTAAGGAGACATCCTACTCACGTAATTCTACACCCTACCCTATTCTTCCCATAGTCTGAATCTTCTGCTCTCCCTATCATCTGAGCCATCTCCTTACTTCTCTGTGGCATGACATAGGGTTATGTTCACCCACCCTCCATTTTTAGTCCTATACAGGCCTGGCAATGCAGAACTCAAAGGGTTGGTTAGCCTTGTGTGAGAATAATCAGTATTATAACCTGTTAATACAGATTAAATTAAGGCTATTTTCTGCCCTCATTTGTGTTATTTTTAAAGACACTGACAAACTGTATTCTCTATCATAAGCTAATACACTTGGTTGTTTAGGAAGATCATTTAAAACACCAGTCTCTTGAGGAGCAGTAGGGAGGTGGAGACATTAGCTTCCCAGTCAAGCAAACCCTTTGCCTTCCCACTTCTGGAAAGCAATGGAGCTTTTCAGTCATTTTACTAAACTAATGCAGACTGAGTCTTCCTCTGCCTGAGTCTTGCCTGCCCTTCTCCCACCTTGGGGACTCACAACACTATATATAAGAGAAAGAACCACATTACGCCACAAATACTCCCTATCTTACTTATAGAGAAGAAATGGTTATTTTTGCTCACAAGTTCAAAAGTTTCACTCCAAGGCTGGCCAACCTCAATGCCCTGTGGTCAGTGGAGATAGCACTCATGAAAGGCACGGTCCAGGCCAGCCATTCATCTCAGGGCCAGAACTCAGCAGGGAGGGAAAAGACTTCACTAGAGCCCACTGTTCTTTTTAAACCATACCCACTGTGACCCTTACTTGTAGGTAAGTTCAATCTCACAAGAATCCCGTACCTTCCCCACAGCCCATAAGCAGGTCAGGAACTGCCATTGTTAAGCTATTAGAGTATGTCTAAAATCCAAACCATTGCATACCTGTGTTATTTCTATTATTTCACCATTTTAAGAGTCATTTTTTTAAAAAAACTTTGCAACATAATTTTAGTGTTAATTATAGTGGTTTTCAGAGGAAAGAATACTCTTTCATTGAAAGTTTTCTGGGTAGCAGATTTTTCTGTATATCTATTATGTTTATTACATGTGTTTTTGATTTTCCTACACTATACTGGATTCTTATCGTGACCTCAGACCAGTTAAGTTTGTCTAGGTAAACAGGTTGATCTTTACAACCACTAGTAAGATTTGGCCAGAGAAGAAGGCTTCTCTAGAGAGAACACAGACAGCACCTGCCAGTTGTAGGCACTTAACCTTGCAAGAGGAACACAAATGGACAGAGAAGACCTATTCTTAAAGAGCAAATGTATGGGGATAGGCAAAGGTCAAGGTACCTACTGGATGATTAGTTCCAGCAAAGAGCAGGAACTGGGCTTTGTGTCACCTCTCAAGAGCAAGTCCTACATCAGTGCAGGAAGGCTTCCTGAACGTGAGATACAAGATAGAGAACCAAACATTTAAAGGGGGTTCCCCTTAAAATGCAGCTTGTCTTTGTAACTAAGTGCACAGTCTGACTAGCTACCAATCACCAAAAAACACCAAGAAATGCCAACGAATCCATGTATATCACCCATGCCACAGTGCAGGCCAGAGTCCCTGTGTTTCCCACTTTGGAGTCCCACTGAAGATGCATTCATCCTGGTCAGCACTCTGATACAATTTCAACTACAGAAACAGATAGGACAGTACATCTAGTCATTAGTATAAAACTGTCCCGTTTGCATGGGCTAAGTGTGCATCAGTTGGGGCAGTCCCCCCTCCCAAGGAGATTCTGGCTGAGGGACTCAAATTGAATTTTGATTCATGTTACCACATGCTCCTGTGCTGTCTGAACAGAACATTGCAGCAGCTAAGCCATGTGAGTGTGATTGGGGAATACCAGTCAAGACCCAGATGCCACATGGCTACCTCAGGACTTAAGATGGCAAGGTGAACTCAAGCCCAGTAAACTCAGAACACACAGGGCTGGGAGCCTCCTCCTCGGGGGAGCTGCTCAACTGTGCTTTAGGCTTTGTGACAGCAAATAGAATTTTCCTGCCTGGAGTTAATATTTGCCCAAGTTCTATTTTATTAGAAATACTTTAATCTTCCATGATAGATCAACCAAATTGAAGTTAATTGGCCAAAAAAATAGCTAATGATTGTATATTTCCAATTCTTCCTCCTATTAAGAACTAGGTGGGTTGAAAAGCTATGCAGAAACATTATTATTAATGAGAGTGTATCTGATAATAAAATATGGCTGGTCTGTTATGTAATGTCTACCACTGCTCTGTGTTAACCCGCAAATATTCATTAAAAGCCCAAAAGGACACTTTTGATTATGGAAAAAGTACATGAAAATATTGGTGCTCTTCAAACAAAGGTGTGGGAGAGAGAAGTGAGCACTTCCCACAAGCAGCCACCCTGGGAGAAAATTGAGTTTAATGATGGAGAATTATAAGCAATGTCCGTGTGTAGAGGACATTTATTCTGTAAAGTCAGAATAAAAATTGTCTTGTGTTGGGAAGAAATTTGTTATTGCCCTAGCGAGATTAACCACTGTAATTGGCACTGTTTTTTTTTTTCTTTTCCTTTTCTTTTTCTTTTTTTTTTTTAAACATATTGTGCAGCCCTGTAGAGGCTATGGTAATAAATAATGTGCACTTAGCCGCACCGCTGGTCATTCGCAGCCCTATCAGAGCCACCTCCCCCACTCAGAGAAGATAAATGTGATTTAAATTAATAGCCAGTCCTAAATAACTCCTCGGCTGGTAAACGGCCCATTTATCAGGCCCAGACAGGCAGTGTCCTTTGATTCATGGTCCCCCCCTTACAATGTGAAGGGTGCGTACAAAAATTGTTATTACTTTTTAATAAAGTGTAGCAGTCAGCCTTCAGTCATTTATCAGAGGCTGTGGCGTTGTGACAAACAGAAATATCGCAGCGGTGGATGAATAAGAGGGATAAAGGACACATTTCTCAGCAAAAGTAATCACTGCCTTGGTAATCTCATAGAAGTCAGCTTTTAAGTACCTTGAAATAAATGTATCCAGAGAGATACAGCCCCCGAGGGTTGTCGAACTAAAAACTAAACAAACCATTTTCATATTCGCCTCTGCAGAGGGGGAAGTCTGACTATTGTTGCATGTGTCTTTGTGTGGTGAAGCCTGGGATGGTTTGAGAATCAGTTACAGACCTCACTCCCAAAAGTGGCTCTGTGCCTTCCTCTACCAACAGGAGGCAAACAGAGATTGTGAATGTGTGTGTTCATATGCATGTGTGTGTGTGTGTGTGTGTGTGTGTGTGTCCACAAGTGAGTGAGTATGTATGTATGTATATACATACATGCATACACAGTGGAAGTCTGCAGGCTGGTCACACCCTGGAATTAGGGGTGAGGGTGGGTGATAAATGATGGATGCTCACCTCATTTTAAACACCGAGGCTTTCTTGTTTTGGCACCTCCCCCTTGTACTAATACAAACTAATTGTACATAATGTGTACAATTGTAATGCTCGTCGTTGTGACATTGCCCCCTTAAACATTTTCCTGAGCAGTTGCACATTCTGTTGACTCCCAAGTTATTTGTGACCGAATGTCTCTGGACTCCTGTGCTTTTGAAATACACTTGCAATTATGTCCATAACTGGAATGGTCAGCAAAAATTACAAAGGAAGCTCCCAGCTCCCTCTGAGTGGAATCTTTTCTCTCTTAATTGAATAGCAAGAAACAGTTGGTCAGGGTCAGCAGGCCATGCTTCCCAGAAAGGGGGCAGTGTGGGAGCTGCAGACACCTTCTTTTCCTTTGTGTATTTCAAAGTAGGGACAATCTGGCTGTACTGTGCTATAACCTCACATATTACTATACTGCAGGAACCTTTGTCACCACAGGTACTGTGCACAGTCACAACCCCATAATCAAGTCAGTGGCACCAGCAAGGTGTCAGAGGGAATGCCTCTGCAGTCCATAATGACCGGGCTATATGATACTTCTAGAGCTTTACCTCATGGCTTCTCTGAGCATTGACATATCTCAAAGAAGTGACTGAAAATCAATCCATTGTAAGCAAAACTCCCATTTTCCTTATCCCAGCATTTATTCTGTCTTTCCTGTGCCTTCCTAACTGTAAATGATACAGTCTCTGGCTGGTTCAAAGCCACAGATTATATTTCATTAAAGAACTGAAGCTTTAATTTGATTCTCAACAGTCACACTGACTATGCTAAACACCCCAGCAAAATTAGGCTTTTGCTCTTAACCCCTGGGTGTGACTCCTATGTCTGACCAGTACTCCCTCTGTGTGTGCCCTCATAGTGTGGATGTAAAGCAAAGAGTAATCCCCAGCAAATAAGGATAAAGTCGAAGAAAGATGTACCAGCAGGACAGTTGGTTGAGGAGAGAACCCATGCACGAGGCACGTGGCATTTTAAAATATTTTGTGCTGGTTGCCACCATCCAGTCATGGCAGTTCAGACTCCTCAGCCTGAGTGGCATTTCGACATCATAGTCTGTCCGTGAAGGGTTTGGCTTTAGTCTAGCTACAAGACCAGCCAGTCTGCCAATTACCCTGTGAAATCTCAGGTCTTCAACTCGAGTTCATGACATGAAAGAAATTCCGCGCTCAACACTGGAGCTCAAGGTTGTACTTGTTAAAAGGGCCAGAAAGAACCATTTCATTCCAGTGAGCACACACCACCAGCCCGAATTCCTTCACTACGAATGCCACTAAAAAAAAAAAAAAAAAAAAAAAAAAATCTGCTTTTTCTTTTCTGAGTGGAAGGTGGATAAGTGACAAGGAAGAGAGAGTTCATGTGTACTGGGTGTGGACTTACCTAGGATGCTGTCTGGTGTGCATCTGACACTGTGTCTTCTCCAGAGTCGATGGCTGTCAGACCAACACTCCTGAACTTCTTGGTTCTCCCTACTGGACAGAATAAACCAAAGGCCTTTCTCAGGACAGAGTTGTCGTGAAGGGCAGTATATGGGCGTCTTCCAGTACTGAATAATGCCTGTCTCTTTAAAGTAAACCATTGCATTGGCCCAAAGACTTGCTGGTGGCCATGAAGCTAATCATATACTCAGGATCACTGGAGTGACTGGGTCTGATGGTGAAAAGAATACAGGGTCCTCTCTCCCTAACATAGTTTCAGCGTTAAGGGGTGCTACAGTTTCCTTACTCATTTTCATGAGATTTAGAAGTACAGCCCACCCTTAGACTTGGGGCTAAACGACCCAGGGTAGAGGGGCGAAAGCTGAATCCTCCTGGGTATTGGCCACACTGAGCTTCATATACAGGTAATAGTCAGTCCATTAACCTCTGCTTCCAGCTTGACCTGCTCTCCTGGCACACTGCTTGGCCCTCCTTCTAATACCTTCGCCTTAATAGTTGCTCACCCACAGCGGAAAAGGGCAGCGCAGCTCCTGGCGGCGCAGAGGTGCCCCGCAGTAATAAGCGCTCAGTCTCCCACCTCCTGCCTCAGCACGGTGTCAGTGACCATTTTTCTTTCTTTCTTTGCTGCTCTTTTTTCTTCCAGCAGCTAATCTAAAAAGAGCTGCAGAGGCCGAGGTCGTGTTAAACTGTAACGCAAATGTTATTCCTCGATTATCTGCCCGGGGTGAATGTCAAGCGCTTCGGGCTAAAGCAATTGTGGCGCAACTGTGCAGCTTTGACAAGGGCGGAGGCCGGGATCCCCTCCAGGGCAGGCCTAGCACAAGGCCAGGCGTGGCTGCCACTGTTGGCCAGCAGCACCCTCCTGTCAGAACCCTTTTCCATTGTGCCCAGCTTCACACGCCAGTAAGGTAGGGCGTCCTCTGAATGTCACCTGTCTTCTGAGAGAACAGTTGCCTTTCCTAACAGAGGCAGGGTCACACACACACACACACACACACACACACACACACACACACACACGCAGACACACCTGGGTGTTTCTCCCTACAAAGAGCCAGGAAGGAAACAACTTGTATGTTATATGTTAGAGGAAAGCTGCTAACCTAACCAGAATGAAATCTTCAGATTTCACAAAACACATTTTCTATTCCCGATGTGAGACAGAAAAAGAATGGAATTAGAAAGTACCTCAGACTCCCACCTAGCAAGTTGCTGGGTCTGGAACCAAAAGCAGTACCCCTCTTTCCCTCAGTGTGGTGGAGTTCAACAGAGGCTGGTTGGGGATTGTTATACCCCTGAACCCCAAATCTCTCCAGGAGGAGAGCACCAGCGTCCCAAGCCTGGCTCTGTATTACCCCAGCATCAGGTTTGAGGCAAGCTCCCAGGAAGAGTGTGGTCTAGCTAGGCCACAGGGAGGTTGGGTGTTACAAGACAGAGCTGGGTATGGTATAGAGAAGATGACGAAGGGATGTGGCTATCTAGATCTGCAATCTCTGTACTGGGAAGGCTGAAGCAGCCTGAACTACAATGTGACATTTGATCTCAAGTAAAAGAAAGGAGGAAGAGAGGGTGGAAATACGTTTTTAAAATAGAAACAGAATTGTAGTGAATCTATTTAATTTCTGTAGGCCCATTCCTTCTACACACCAGACCCTTGGGAGTAGTCTGAAGGGGCCAATGGTGCCTCCTTCTCTGTCTGTCTGTCTCTCTGTCACTCTCTGTCTCTCCCCTCCCTCTCTTTGTCTCTCCCTGTGTCTCTGTCTCTCTCTGTCTCTTCCCTCCTCCCTCTCTCTGTCTCTGCCTCTCTCCCCCCTCTCTGTTCTTCTCTCTCTCTCTCTCTCTCTCTCTCTCTCTCTCTCTCTCTCTCTCTCTCTCTTTCTCTCTCTTCTACCAGAGTGGCTCCTGGATACTAATGGGTAAGGAGGAGATGTTCCAACCTCATGGTTTTCAGGTGAAGGGTGTGAATGTGTGTGTATGAGTATGTGTGTTTATAAGTATGTGTGTGTATGTGTGTGTTTCCAACTAATATAAAATGTCTACTTAAAACATTAAAATTGCATTGTTTTTCTTTCTTTCTTTAATTTTTCTGTCCTTTGTATATTTTAGACACTAATTCTCTGTCATTTGTATGGGTGGTGAAGATTTTTTTCCCCATTCTGTAGGCTGCCTGCTTGCTGGATTGATAGTGTCCTTTGCTGTACAGAAAGTTTTGGTTTCAGGAGGTCTCATTTGTCAAGTGTTGGTCTTCATGACTGTATTACTGGGGTCTCATTTGGAAAGTTATTCCTAGGCCTTTAGTCTACTCCCTCCTTTCTCCTCTAACAGACCACGGTATCAATTCTGAGTCCTTGATCCATTAAGACGTGAGTTTTGTGCAGCATGAGAGATAAGGATTGATTTAATTTTTCTATGTGTAGATATGTCTTTTTCCCAGGACCTGGCTGAGGATTCTGTCAGGTGGCCTTAGTCTCATGGGCTTCTATCTGAGTCTTCCACTGTGTTTCTTTGATCGATGTGTCTCTGTTGATACGATGCCATTATTAGGATAGCTGTGTAGTATGACTTGAAATCTGGAATGATGATTCCTTTAGGGATCATTTATTATTCAGGATTATGTCAGCTATCCTGTCCTAGGTCTTCCATGATTCCGTACAAGATTTAAGATTGATATTTTAATACCTGTAGATAACTGTGCTCAAATTTTGGTGGGGATTTTGTTGACTCTGTAAATGCTTTTGGAAAGGCAGCTATTTCACAGTATTGATCCTACAATACTGGACATGGGAGGTCTTTCCATCTTCTGATATGTTCCTCAACCTCACCTTTCCATGTCTTAAAGTTTTAATTGTACACATTTTTCACTTCCTTGATTAGATTTATTCCAAGATATCTTGAAGTGATTGTGAATGGGATTGTTCCCCTGATTTTTTTTTCTTAATATGTTTGTGGTTTATACATAGAAAGGTTACTGATTTTTGTGTGCTAATTTTGTACTCTGACACTGATGAACATGCTTACTGGCTATAGGAATTCTCAGCCTGAGCATAGAGTGTTCTGTGGTATCCGCAAATAAGGAGACTTTGAAGTCATCATTTATTTGTGCTCCATTGTGTCCTTCTCTTGTCTTATTTCTCCAGCGAAGAACTCAGCACTGCACCGAACAGGAGTAGAGACAGCGCACATCCTTATCTTGTTCTTGATTCCTGTATAAAGAGAACTGAAACTACGAAATCCACGGAGAAATGGATGGAGTCAGAAATCATCATCCCGAATGAGGTAACCCAAACTCAGAAGAACAAATCTTGTACGTTTTCTCTTACATATAGATGCTAGCTTTGCATCTTTACCTATGTGTGTTAAAATTGAAGTACCCACAGGTGTCAGGCAACATGTAAGAAAACACGGTCAGGGGATTCCAAGGCAAGGAAAACGGAACTCTTGTAACATGAAGAAAGAATGTGGAGTCATGGTATAACTTGGGTTGGGTGAGGTGGGAGCTGGCATGGCAAGGTAGAGGAAGGGGTGTGGAGAGGACAACTCGTGATCCTCAAAACCCATACAGAAATGCCCTGCTGAAGAAACTCCAATACATATATAGAACATTTTATATGAAGTTGCTCTGTAGTGTGTGTGGGTGCAATTCTTATTCTAGAAACCATAGGCTGTTAAATAAAAATATAAGTGTCATGTATGGGTTATCTCCTTTGAGCTTTTGATCAGTAGGGTCCAATAGAAATTACAGGATCATGGCTGCCCTCCAGAACTTGGTGTTCAGACTCTATCACTGATGATGTTGTATTCTTGAGTCCTATGGCATGGAAGATACCAGTCTGAAAGCTCCATTCTTATTAAATAGGTTTGATAGTGATAAAGATACTATTTATGCCACTAGGAAAGTAATCATCAATCTTACACAACCAGGAGTCCTGTGAGCTACAAGTACTAATCTTCCAGGAAAGATAAGCCTAGTCCACACTAGTACACACTATTAAACACTAGTGCAATAGTGGCATGGATGTTATGGGAAAAGTCAACCACTTTCTGAATAATTTAAAAATCATTTCATAAGACAGAACTTGTGTGCAGAACTGTTAATGACACCAATAATCTGTAGCTTGGTAGGTCATAGGTCCAAAAGGAACATATCATTTTGCTAACTGGATATAGTGTTAAACTTCCTCTTATATATTTATCTTTATACCTATAGATCAATATGTCTCTCAGTCCTCACCAGAGACGCTTTATAAAAATAGTCTATAGAGATTAACAATGAGACTCACAATTGGTGAATGTGCAGAGAAAAGGAGACTGTAGGGTGCTCATCCCTCAGTGGGGTATCTCTATCACACTACCTCCTACCAAAGTGATGGGATTATCACAGATGATGGCACAGGAAGTTCCTAAGAGCCAGAGACAGTAGGTGACTACAGTGAAGTAGTGTGTTTGGGACATGGTTGAGAAATGGCACATAGAAACTCATAGACTGTGACTCCATGCAAAAGATTTATGCAAGATCAAACCAGACAAAACACAGGCATTGAGAAAAACTAGGAGTCATAGAGTCTTAGCCCTCGCTGAGGAACTATTTATTGACAAGGAAGGACTGTTGATTGAGAGACAGTCAATTTTCTTCAGACATTGGCTCCTGAAAGGCTTCACATGCTCCAATAAGAGATCCTACCTCATGTTCCTGCTGGCAGTGCTACATGGACTCAGTGAGTTTAAGAAGCAACACATAAAATTGGGAGCCTATAGTGGAGGGACATTCTGAAGGAACTGAAGGAAAGGAAAAGCTAGATTTGATAGAACACATTCACATATGTATGCCATTCTTAAACAACAAAAATACAAAAACATTTAAAAATACAACACTTGTTGTCGGAGTTAGTAGACACACAGTTTTGTGTGTCACATGAGTGCTCACAGCACTGACTCCTGGCTCATCAGGGAGCCAGTGACAATGTATTATGGGAAAGTCTGTGTACCCCTTGGGGTGTGCATCATCATGCATGGATGCTTCCTGCTCTTTAGTACAGACAATACAAATAAACCCAAACTTGTGGTAGGAAATGGTGTTCATCACAAAGCTGTAGTCCACAGGCACAGAAGAGGTCTGAATTCTGTTCTCCATCTCAACTGGCAAGAGTGGGGCACCATTCTGGCCACTGCTGTGGTGTTTCAGAAGTCAGCTTGGAGCCATAGGACAGGAGTCTGTTGAGTGTGTGGGGACAGGAGTGGCAGACTACACACCAAGCCTGCCTATCATCCTTGAACACAGAGGACATGGGGCTCTGTTTATCTGTCCCTGTGTGCTTGGGCATACAGAGAAATGCTCACCCAGACAGGAAGGCATTGCTCCTCCTTTCTCTCTTTGTACATTCATAGAATCATGATAGAATCTACATAGAATTTCATTAAAACAAAAAGCACTGAATTATCATTTTTTCAGAATAAGAGATTTGGTTATCATTTCACTTATTTTTTTTCAAAACTCTGGTATTAAAAATTACACACTGATGATTTATGAGTTTCCTTATTCCTGGGGAGGAAAATCACATATTTGGGTAGCAAACATGTTGAAATCTAATTCTTGGTCTTTCAAAAGTTTGATTGCATTTTAATTTTAAAATAATGAATTAAAAGCTTAGCATCCATTGCTCTAACATCTTTCTTCACAGGAATTCCTAGCTTTTGTGGACCAAGCAGCCTTCTGTAGTTCTGCTAATGTTTTGTCAAACTCATGAGGCTTTTTTTTTGGCTGGCAATTAACACAAAGGGCACTGCCCAGGGACACCTGAGCATTTTAAGGCACTGTTTATGCCGTTCTCTGTCTAGCAGGACTTTGCAAATATTTATGAAGCTCCGCATCACTGTTACTTCTTTTTATCTCTCTGCTCACCCAGCCCTGTTGCAGCCTAATTGAAATACAATAATTATAAATGGGCTTAGTTCCTCAATTTAATTTCCTTGCAAGCAGTGCCATTTATTTTTCTTTGCATTTGTTAACATGCTTTAATTAAAAGATTTAACAAAGCCAGTGAAACGAAATGCCATTGGGGGCATGGCACCCTGGTTACTTGTGGAAAGTAACACTGTGTAATGGTGTTCGAATTCACCTCTGGAAGAGTGGAGAGAGAGAGAGAGGCTTTTTAGGAGCCTCATGGGTAGCCATAGGGCCATTGATATATAAGTCTTGGTGTTACTGCTCCAGCTTGTGCATTCCCAGCCAAGGCTACTCTGCTTCTGTATTTGTGTAAGGCACTAAATCTGTTTCACTTTCCTTTCTTTATATCTTAAATGAGACAATAAGATCACAAAAAGTCCTGATTTGGTCTAAGAATCTGCTCTACCAGGAATCATTAATGACTAATAAATGTAGTTTCTGAATTTAGGTGAATAATAAAGTAGAATAAAGGAAAAAATTTGTTATTATAGCATAAATGAAAGATTCTGAAAAAGGAAACATTTGTACATCTCTTGAAAATGCTAGTCACCAGCTAACACTAAAAATGTCCAAAGTGCATTGTTCCAGCCTTTCCACCTGACCATAGGCTGCACAGGAGCTGTCCTTGGTGCTGCTGGGTCCTGCTGACTCAGCAGCTCCTGTCCACAGGAAGGATCCTCAAACCTCTGGGAATGGTGAGCAAGCAGGACTTTGAACAGGAACAGCCTTGAGGTCAGGACCATATCCACTTACTGAACTACTTGTGAGTGTGAAAAGTCTCTGGTTTAGCCTAAGCCCCGATCTCCCCAGTGGAAGAAAACTGTGACTTGGCTGTGGGGTGGCTTTCTGATGAGGCACAGCCAGCTGGCATCTTTCCACATCAAGCTCTTCATCTCCACCATCACTTTCACTGTACAGAACCATGAGTCATCGGTACCATCCCAAGTCAGTCACTCACCATGAAGAAAAGATGCTTTTTCTTGGTGTTCATCATTAAGTGTGCCCACTTGCTTAAAACTAAAGTTCTGTAAAGTATTTAGCACTGTGAGTAATAGGTAATGAGAAAAAAAATAAGACATAGCCCTTGCTGTTAAAGTATATATGCGAGAGCCTTGTCTTTTTCTGGTGCAGAATACAAAGCCATCAAACTCCATGTTGCAGAGCATGTCTGAAAGAATACTGCATATTGGAGTGGGCTGTGTCTGTGTAGAGAGCTAAACACAACCATGGGTCTGGCATGGTTACCCTTACTAGCAGAAGCTTGAGCATGACTTTCTATTGCTCTAAGTCTCAACCACATCATCTCAGCACGGGGGCAGTGACATGTTCTGCTATCTTGAGAGCAAAGTCAGCAATGTGCACATGGATGTGCAGAGGTGAGCAAGATGTGCTATGAATGTCAGTCCCCGTGTTTCAGTAGTAAGTCTATTATTATCAAATGAAACTTCTTAGTGGAGGACGAGTTCTCATCATCTATAGTGAGGAGAATAAAGACGAACCAAAGTAGCTCTCTTTGGGTACTATCCAAGGCATCTGCCTATCTAGAACAGACACTGAGTTAGAAGAACGTGAGAAGCAGCTCTGATTGGTGAGCAGAAGCTGATCTGTATTGCCAAATACATGTGGTCACTTCACAGCTCTGCAGACGACTCAGTTTTACCAGACATGCAAGATGGGAACAACACAATTTGAGAGGACTGTTCAAGGATGATTGCTCTCGCTACGAAGTGAAGAATCTACCCCAATGTAACTAAAAATCTCCACTGCTAGTGACACAGTCATGCAAACCCACATCATGTCAGGGATCTCTACCACTGTCACTGATGTTTCTACAAGATGAAGTGGGCATGCCAGCAGTGCAGGAGGTGGGGCCTTTGTTGAGGGTATCCATAAACAGCTAGCTTCATCCATCATTTCACTTCCTACAGAACAGAAGTCAAAGGACATAACACTGCTCCCAAGCACAGTATGTGAAGGAATGTGCAGAGCATGGGCATTTCTGGTATCCCACAGTGTGACCGGGACCTGTGGCCTTAAAGAGAAAGACAGCTGAATCCCACCCAGAATCTCGATTCTGAACCATTGAGTCATTGCTTGGATAACACTATCCACTTGCGATTCACTGTATGTCTTCAAGTTGTTACTGGATAGTTCCTTGATAATTTCCACCATTGCATGCCTTTCTGATGTCACACATGTGTATGTTAACTCTCAGGACCTGTATCTGGGATAGAAGGTACCAATGCAGCCTCTGGGCTGAGGTCATGGCTGCATATTACCATTGTCATGGATGGGGCAACCAATGAAGATTGAAATATTGATGGAAGAAATAATATTTTATTGATCAAACACATTAAAGGCTGTTCTTGTTTGTTTTCCTTTGCTACGATAAAACATTCTGACCAAAAGCAACTTAGGGAAATAAAAGGTTTATTTCAGCTTACGTTTCTAGGTCTATCACTGAAGGAAGACAGGGCAGGCACACAAGCATAAGCCACAGAGGGATGCTGCTTACTGACTTTCTCTTTGCCTCACACTCAGCTAGCTTTCCACTCACCTGCCTATGGATGGTGTCACACAAAGTAGGCTGCCAACCTGCCAATCACCAATCAAGATAATCTCTCACAGACACGGACACGGACCAATCTGATCTGGGCAGGTCCTCCACCAAGGTTCCTTCTTCCCAGGTGATTCTAGCTTGTTTCAAGTTGACAATAAAGTTAAGTAGCCCAAGGACTTACTCAGTACCAGGTAAGAGGGGTAGAGGACACTAGAAGCCAGGATGAGGATGAGTCAAACTCTCAATGTGGTGCAGAGAACAGTCACAAAGTTGGTAGGCAATAAGTAAAACCCTGAGGTAAAATAACAGGAAAAAATTAAAGGTGACTATAAAACAGTTTGTTTATGGAAAAAAAGATGTACTCTACAAGAAATAAAAACACTTACTTACGTTAAAGACTTCTTAGAGATTGTATTGTAGCCAGCTTTGACAAAACCTCATATATAGTGAGTGATTAAAAGAATAAAACAAAGTAGAGCATCAGTTCTAGATCTCATGACTGAAGCAAGACCTCCTGGAGTAGAGATTGGTGATTTCAGTGGTGCTGTGAGAGCTGTGGTTCTTACAGGTGGAGCACAGCATCCTCAAAGCAGAGAAAAGTCTTGGGATGGTGAAGATGCCAAGGCATTGGTCAGGTGAGTATCATAGGCAGGGCATGACTCCAGGCAGGCCATGCTCACTCCATGGAGCCAGGCAGAAATCTGTCAACCCTTATTTAAGAAGTTAAGTGCTCCTGCAAGCATTGATAATTCAGATACCCAGACTCAAATGGGCACTTATATCAAGTCTAGCAAATTAACATTCTTTGAAGTATGTAGAATTGTTTATCACAATGGCAAATTCTCTATGGGGACTGATGCCTCTGGTTTGTCTCCCTTGGCTCTTCTTGAATGACTTTGTGGCTCTAGCATCACACAAACTATATGGCAGTGCTCTGTGCTCATCAAATTATCAACCCTTTAAGTAGCTGGATTAGAGGTCTTTGGTTCTTTTCTTTTCCTTGCCATCCAACACCCATTGTGTGGAGAATTTAGGGATCAAAGAGACACATAAAGATTAACATGTAAAAAAAAAATCCAGTTGCCAGAAAACCATAAACCTTTTCCCTCCAGTACTTCATACAATACATGAAGCATGCTCAAGAAGAGCCTGCAGTATACAAACGTTGGGGAGGTGGGTGCTAAGTAGATGGCCTTTAAAGGGGCATGAAGGTCAGGACCCAGGGATTTTGAGAACACATTTTCTCCTGCTCAGAAGCCCACTCCTATTCTTAAGAATGTTTTTCTAATATCTTAATAAACTCTGCTTTGTTTTCTAACCATTTGAACCTGGTTATATGCTCTGTCCTGGGACACAAGAGCCTAGAAAACTTTGAAAATGCCTTAAAATTATATCTCTGGCGAATCACATGTCCTCTTGATGAGAGAGACCTTAGGGAGTCTCAAGATTGAACTCTAACCAAAGCACATTCTGCAAAAAAGGAGGCTCAACAAAGAGAAAACATCCTCAATATTCTATTCATGTCATGAATATTCATGTCATGTCTATTCTTGTCATGTTCTTAGTCTAAAACCATCACCATCATTTGGGTTTTTTCTAAACAATTTAGGGAAATAACACCTCTGAAATAAGCTACTGAAAAAGAAACACATCTGCAGCTTCCTTACTTCTTGCCTTTTCTGGGATCACATATTGGCATAAAAATCATACACCTGCTTAAATTTTGTACTTCAACCCTATAAAATAAAAATTGTGCCTTTTGCGATCTATGACATGAAACCCAAAGCCTCCTCTCCAACCAATAGATGAAATAGGGAGAGAGCTTATGGTCTGATGTAGGCAGGAGCTGTGCCCCTCATCGTCATGGAAATGGTGTATAGAAGACTGATCATCACCTCCCTGTCTCTCCAAACAGCTGGGAACCACAGCTCTTGGAGGAGAGTTCTGGAAGAAGAGTAGGGACTGCAAAGAGATATCAAGATTCATATCTGAAAAGAAAGCCAGTTGATAGAAGACTAGAGATCCTCTCCCTCCTGAGCCTCATACAGCAAAGAAGGAATACACACAAAAGTCCCATCTCAGGTGCCTCAGCACAGCCCAACAGAAGGTTGTGGCCCTACAGCAGCCCCTTCAGGTAGCTCCAGGAAGTGGGACTGGGAGGGGCTTGTCCATGGCTCAGTGTTTGCCTTGCACTTAAGAAGAGGCTTCTGTAACCCAACCCAAGCACTGACTCACAGCCGCCCAGCACACCATGGTTCTGAGCCTCTCTTGGTCAGTCTCAGGGCATCAGGGACGTTCTGGGTCCCAGTTCCCGTGCTGGCCCTGTAAGATACTATCTACATCTAGTTTTAAGAGATGGAAGAGATGCTAAGCAAGTTTGAGAAAGAATTATACCAAAGCACATGCAAAACCTCTTAAAATTGCAACTTCAAGTGCGGGGGAACACAAACAGTGTGCTGGAACAAGGGGTAGGCTGTTTTGTATCATCTTGGTGTACCATGCTTGACGTTCTGAAGCTAATAATCAGAGTGTGAGGGAGCCCAAATCCAGCCACAGGCTCAGTCCTCGCACCCAGCTGTTCATATGTGGCTGGAATATGACAACCCAAGGGGAAGAAGATGGACCACACAGTGAACTCCTCTAGGAAGAGATGCCTCTGTAGATAGAGCATAGAGTCAGTGCTGATCCAAAGGCCCCTGTGATCCCCAAGCATGCCAAGCTTCTATCCAAAACTGAGTGTGCCATTCCAGATATATAGAAAGAACATCACTTGAAAATTACTGTTAACTGGCTTCATATTTAACAAATTATAATGACTCAGACAGGTCAGGTGTAGCTCCTGATTTGACAAGTATATTTCTCCACAAATCCCTCCTAAAACGTATCATTACACAGCAGCTAAGCTTCAAATCACTGTTAAACACATTGTCAGGTTGCTAACTCTGGTTCAAGACTACACTCCAGGAGCTACCAGCTTCATGTTTGCATTTTACTGTATTGAAACTAAGCTACCAAACTCAGAGAAAAGCAACACCCCCACCTCAATCATATTCCCAGAAACTGCACAGAGCCTGAACAGCCATTTCACATGCAAAAGGAAACCTTGATTTCAGAGTGCCTCTGTTGGTAATGTTGTTTAAACCCAAGGCTGAAGATGGGATTCAGCTGGTCAAAGCCCTGAAGGGAAATAAGAAATGGCCATTTAAAATGCAGCGTACTATGGAAAAGAACATATCACCGTGTGTGTAATATTAGAAAGCAGAAGAATAACAGGAAATCCTGACAGGTGCCATCTTATGTGCGCTTAGAGGCTTTCTAATTTGTTTTTGTTTTTTAAAAATGAAATATTCCTAAAATTCAAAATACTAAAGTGAAAACATTTTATACTGTAATCAGAGAAACAGAGGGAAACCTAAATTAACTCTGCTGGATGTAAAGAGTCCCAACTTGTGGCTAAAACTCTCAAGAAAAGCCCAAGGCAGTTAGCTCATCTGGCCCAAGGCTCGGTCAGATATGTTCTTAGTGTCTCAGAAATCTACAAGGTCATACAAGTCTATGCTGGCGCAGCTGGGAGACATGTGCAAAAAGGTGAGGAGCACTGGGCTTTGCAGATGGTTTGTATCAAGTATACACTCTGCCTAGCCTAGAGGCAGCCTAGACAATGACGCCACAAGCTCTTAGAGAGTAGTAAGAGATGCACTCCTAGGACAGCCTTTGACTTAGGTCACCAAGGGCCCAAGATGACCATCAGCTGTCCATCTGGCTACCCATTTGACACAAAAACTTGCTGCTCCTTTTATGAGTGGTGTCAGAAATCAGGTATTCTCCGTGGTCCCTGGTCAGAGTACCTGGATTAAGGTCTTGAGTATCCAGGCAATTGTAGGAGGAGAGGGACAGTAAAATCAAGAAATGAATAAAAAAACAAAATCATATCAAGGTCACACAAAGGGAGATTACTGTGGCTGCAGACTGCCTTCCAAGGCCAGATGTGCATCCCTAGTGTCTGCAGAGGCTTTGTGTGTTTCTGAGCTGGGGGCTCCAGAACAGAGGAATGGATGTCAAGAAAGTCCTTACTAATAGCACCCTTTTCAAATAATGGTAATGGTTTGTGGCTCCTCTTCTCAGGGGTACTGCAGGGAGGCTCCCATTAGCAGATTTTCCAATCTGTGAGTAGGGATATCTCCTTTAGTTCTTTGGCATGTTCTCACAACACTAGTCTCAAAGATGAGTTGGTTATGTAAAAATGAGCTAGAATTCACATGGCAAAGAAAGAGGAAAGGAAGGAAGAAGAAGAGAAGGAGGAGGAAGAGGAGGAGGAGGACAAAGAGGAGAAGGAGGAGGAGGAAGATAGCTCTAGTCCTCATTCCATCCTTCAGAATATGCCCAATGTCATAAGATTCTATCCTGACAGCTTCAGTTCTCAGTGCGAACGTAAGCTATATGTAGAAGCAACCTGGTTATTCTCATAGCTAAAACCTATTTGACTAGACTGTGGGTCTTCCATGACATCTTACAGAACATGGCTATATCCTGAAAAACTGCCTGCTGTTTGTAACATTCTGCTGGGCCATGCTGAAGAAGTCCTGGTTGACCACTATGGAAAGACACAGTGATATTCATCCCTGTTAAAGGAAAGACAGATGGGATTTTCTGAATGGCTTCAGGCTGTAGAGAGCAGAGGGCACAAGTCAGGGACCAGGAGACCTCAGACTTATCACCTATGGGCACTGCTGCCCATTCTAGAGCACCAAGCACTATCTAGTGCTGCCCACTGACTGACAGACATGGATAAGCTCAGAGCATGTAAGCTTTGCACAACCAATCTTCCTTGGCCACATAGAGTTAAAAAGCACTAGGAGAGTTTAATTAGATCTCTGTATCTCTATCCCCAGCATGCAATATAGACTTCATGAGCACAGAGATGGGTAATCATTCTGACGTTAAGTCTGGGGTGGACAGATCAGTTTTAATCACTTCCCCAATCAGACATCCTTATGGTTCAAGACCCACTCGGGGCAGCCCAGAGATGGTGTCCCCCACCCAGGATGAGATGCTGAGCAGCTAGCCAGGAAATTGAACTGTTCTTCTTCAGGAAATAACAGCACTCTGTCAACATCTACAGGAGAAACACGTGTTCGGGTCTCCTGTCAATGCTCAGTCTATCTGATTGAAGTGAGAGGAACAAAATTGCAGGCACTGCACAATATCAGCTCAGTGGCTTCCACAGCATGTGTCACCATGGTAGGCAATGCGCAGAGGCTGGCTGAGGATGGGTAGCTCCCAGAAAGTGTGAGACACCCCAAACATCTGCACATATACTATATGTACACTAAAGTCCTATAACAATGTTATAGAGTGAGATTTTTTTAAATAGCCATCAACAGTAATTATACATAAGTTATGACCAAAATCTCCAGGAAGATCTCCAGGAAGAGTCAGATGCAAGACTTATGTTTAAATTTATAGGCATTGGTCTGAAGAGATGGCCTGGTGATTAAGAGTAAATTAGTGTTCTTGAAGTGGATCCCAGTTCAATTCCCAACAACCAGATGGTGGCTCACAACTACCTGTAATTCCAGTTTTGGTGTGATTTGACATGATCTTCTAGCCTCCAAGGGCAACTGAACACAGACCATGCAGTTACACACACATTCACATGGAAAAAGAAATGAATAAATATTTAAAAACTACTGATATACACATACAAATACATTCAACTTAATTTTGAATGGCACGCTCTATGTTACATTACAGCATTTTATCAATCACATATTATATGTGTATTGTATAACACCTAGGATACGATAGCCTATTTCATAGAGTGTGGCACACACCCTATATCACATAGAACATATTTCTACATATCACAGCATGGTCCCCACTCAAAGGGTTGGGCTTAAATGGGAACATTTTTTTTTCTCCAAGTCACATTTGAATAGAGTCCACTTCAAGGTGGTTTGGATGTAGGGCAGGCACCTCAAGGTATAGTCTACCTCACTGGCATCAGACCTGCTTAGCTCATCCTTCAGCCATTCTCGGAGGACAGAGAAGGTAGTGTTCCCTACCTATATGAGGTACCATTCCCCTATCCCCAATCTCTGGATGGATAGGATGCTTGATCACAGAGGGAAACTGATTATGGCTTAGACACAGAGTAATGCCATCCCAGCCCTCCACCTACATTTTGTATGTGATAGAAAAATCCAAGGCTGTTCAGGTGACCTCTGGCAGGTAATGGCCCATGGGAGATGGAATTCTTTAGACATGCCAAATAGATACATCTAGGATGTCATGTAACCTTCAGTCCTCTTTTACTCCTACCAAAGGATTTGGCAGAGACCCTGTGTAATGAGATAGTGATGTTTCCTCCACACTACCAACATTGGTAAGATTTCCCCATAGACAGCTGAACAGTAAGGTTTTCTCATAGGCAACTGAACTGTTAGAAAAGATGGTTCAAGTGGGCAGCTGGCTTAGGAACCAGTAACTTCAGTGTTCCTCATACTTCCTGCCCATGTATAACCAGACTCAGCACCAACTCTCTTACATATGGCCCTGGATGCTGCACAACAATAGGAATCAAAGAAAAGTAAGGGTCGTAAATGTGAGAGACTGTGGGGACAGAGACATCTGTTGGTATTATGCAAATATATCATGCATATAGGAAATACTAAATATAAAATAGAGTCAATTTGTCAACTGCCAAAACTAAAAGTTACAAGTCTAATAAGAGAGGGGATTTCTAAGACTTGTCTGCCTCTTTTGATATATTATTTTATTTTTTTAAATATTGTAATATTTATTTTATAACTGTACTGGCTGGTGTCAACTTGACGTAAGCTGGAATTATCACAGAAAAAGGAGCTTCAGTTGAGGAAATGCCTCCATGAGATCCAGCTGTAAGGCATTTTCTCAGTTAGTGATCAAGAGGGGTGGGCCCCTTGTAGTTGGTGCCATTCCTGGGCTGGCAGTCCTGGGTTTTATAAGAAAGCAAGCTGAGCAAGCCAGGGAAATCAAGCCAGTAAGTAACATCCCTCCATGGCCTCTGCATCAGCTCCGGCTTTCTGGCTTGCTTGAGTTCTAGTCCTGACTTCCTTTGGTGATGAACAGCAATGTGGATGTGTAAGCTGAATAAACCCTTCCCCCGACCCCCATCTTGCTTCTTGGTCATGATGTTTGTGCAGGAATAGGAACCATGACTAAGACAAAATGGTACCAGAATGGTGGGGTATTCCTGTGACAACCTGACCATGTTTTGGAAAGGATTGTGGAAGGACTTTAGAACATTGAGCTAGAAGAGCCACTGGGATGTTAAGATCTCTGTGGGATGTTCTGTAGGAGCTTGGAAGATAATGTAGAGAACCGTGCAGAAGATGCATGGCTTGTGAAATTTCAGAGGGAAGATTAAAGACTCTTATCAGGACTATTGCTGATTTGGTTGTGAAGATTCGGTGGGCTTGGTTAGCTGGAGATGAAGAATCAGCTGTGATTAACAAGATACCAGAACTACTAAAGCGAAACCTTTGCATTTCTGGGACTGTTGATACTGATTAGTTGGAGCTAAGAAATTAGTGGTGATTAAGAAGAGACCAGCATCATACAGGTGAAATCCTCTGTGAAGCATTTTATGAGAGCACAAAAAAGGCTGTGTTCCAGAGATAGCCAAGGTTGTATCTCATGCTGTAGCAGGACTTGGTAATGTGTAAGAGTCACCCAGGTGGTGCTGGTTTTGGAGGTATGAAGGGGTCATGAACAGCAGCTGAGGCTTGGCACTGGGAGAGGCCATGGAAGGCCATTGGTGAAGGTGAAGCCTCAGTTACAATTGATGACCTAGGAATTGAAGGGGTCATGCAAAGGAGTTGAGGCTTGGCACCATGAAGAGAGCCTATGAGAGGCTATTGGTGAAGCCTAGTTGCAGTGGAAGGCAGCAGTGTTTTGGAGATGCCAGTACCATGAGATGACCACCAAGAACAGCAGCAGCAGTGGAGTACAGGCAGCTGGAGCCTAGAAGACAAGGTATGTGTTAACAAGGGCAGAGCTGAAGAAGTGACCCAAGCCCTTGGAGAAATCCAGAAGATCATGAGTGGATCCCAGACACTGGATGGTTGAAGTTTGATTTTGCTTTTGATTGTGACTGTGCCCTGATATTTTTTCCCTCTTGAAGGAAGAAAGTATTTCAGTGGAGCCCACATTTAAGAGACTTTTAATTGTAAAAAGACTTTGAATTTTAAAAGAGATTACATATTTTAAAGGGACTGAAATTTCAATATGTAAGAATTTGCAAAGACTGTGGAAATCTTAAAGTTATTTAGATCTTGGGGATGAATAAGGAAGTAAGGGTTGAGGCTTGGCAGTGATGTGTTTCTGTCAAGTTGACAAGTGGTCAGTTGTACTGGCTGGTTTTGTGTGTCAACTTGACACAAGCTGGAATTATCACAGAGAAAGGAGCTTCAGCTGAGGAAATGCCTCCATGAGATCCAGCTGTAAGGCATTTTATCAATTAGTGATCAAAGATGGGAGGGCCCATGTGGCTGGTGCCATTTCTGGGCTGGTAGTCCTGGGTTCTCTAAGAAAGCAAGCTGAGCAAGCCAGGGGAAGCAAGCCAGTAAGCAACACCCCTCCCTCCACGGCCTCTGCCTCAGCTCCTGTTTCCTGACCTGCTTGAGTTCCAGTCCTGACTTCCTTTGGTGATGATCAGCAATGTGGAAGTGTAAGCTGAACAAACCCTTTTTTCCCCCAACTTGCTTCTTGATCATGATGTTTGTGCAGGAATAGAAACCCTGACTATTACAATTCTCTACTTTCTATGTAAATTTCATAATTTTGTATTTCATAATACCTCTGGAGAATTGGAGGTCCAGGTTGGTGAATGTAGATATTACATTTCTGAAAAATACAATTTTCTATAGAAACAAAATTTGAAAAGGCTGCTCTGACATTTACTGTTGTCTGAGGTCTTGGTTTTCTAAACTTACCTTTTGACAAGTCCTACATTCTAATCAATTCCTGTCCAAATTCCTTATGGCTGGATAGTATTACAAACACATTATACTTCCTATTTCCTCAAAAAGTCCATGCTGAATGAAGCCTTACTGCTGGCACAGCTGTACTCAGAAAACATACCAACGAGGCTTTAATTATATTTAAGTGACGTCCTTGCTATGTGGATCTCTGGTCCATTAAAATGAGTGTAATTATAAGGAGGGAGATGGGGAAGTCCTGTTCTTCCTTCTACATGTACACACCAACATGGTTATAGCAAGGCCATGGCCAGATGCCACCTAGCAAGAGAGCCCTGACTGAGGACCGACACTGCCTATCACTGGATCTTGTACTGGTGGTCTCTACAACTTTAAGGACTTGAATGACATCATTTCAGCTAGTCAGTGTGCAACATTTTCTTTACCTAATGAGTCAGCCCTATTGGATTTATTCTGCTTCTTATCTCTTTCCTTCACTAGGATACAAGACTTCCAGGCAGAGATTGCTGTCCTCTTTGCTAACTGATAAATACCCAGTATCCAGGGCACAGTGAGCATCTACATGAGTCTGCACATATCTGTCAGGTGAATGGCTATCCTTGGACCAAGGTTATTTCTCTTCCAAGTCTTCCAGCCGCTGAGGTGACTGCCCCCATGAGTTGTACCTCAAGCTCTGCCTTCTGGATCTATCTCTTGGGTTCCTCCATACCACTGATACTTGATGTATATTTCATTTCTACTTTGTCAGATTATTGTTGAAAAATTCAATCTCATTAAGTTTCAATTGTTATTGGAACTCCGCCCCACCCACCCCCACCAGACACCGCTGCTATGTTTTACCTATTCCTCAAAAGGCAAGCAAGAAATTTGGATCTGCTGTGTAGTACATTTCCAGCGGTTATGTTCCTTGTTCTCTGCATCACTGTCCAGAGTCAGCAGTGCTGTCCAGAGTTATGCTGGATGGGAGAAGGCATCTGCAGTGTGTGGCCACAAGGCATGCCCAACAGTCGGGGACACAGTGCCAGCCATTACTGCTTTGTGATTATCACCTTCCTTTATTACAGTTCCTTCCTCTCTCTCTCTTAAGAAGTTACCAGTCCTCCAAGAGAGATCTTGGACCTTACAGAAGAACCTCCTACTGCTATTTTTCTAGAGAACAGTTTCTACCTGTGTTTCGAAGACTCACCCTTATACTCACAGATAAGTGTAGCTCTCACCTCTCATCAAAGAAGCTTCTCTTTACAGAAGATGGAGACCATTACAAAAAAACCACAAGTGGTCAAAAATGCAGAAAATTGTATACAGTGGCACTACTCAGAAGAAAACTATGTTGGTTTCTTACAAACTGGAGTTCAGAACCAGAAAATAATTAGGGCTAAATAGGGACACTATATAATAATAAAGTGCTCAATGTACCTACAGAGTTATAACAATACATAACATAAATGCACCGTAAAACAAAAATACAGCAAGCAATAATAGTACAAGTCTGCCACAGCTTTCAGCTTTTTCCCTGCACAGAGAATGGAAATCACCATCTTTATCTACTTAACAACAGATGGGACACTCTGTAGAAGAGTCTCAGAATATCTACTTTTTCACTTTAATGGAATCTTCAACAAAACTATTCATAGCAAATGAGTTTAAGAGACCAGGCATTGTACAAACTGCTCTTGGATCATGGTAGACGTACAAGAACTTAGCAAGAGCAAAGGCTACAAAATTAACTCTGAAATACTATAGATACTGTTAAAGTCAAGAATATTTACATGGGATGCTCTAAATTTTCTATAAGTGGCAGTGTCATAGCAGGAGAGAGATGGGAGACTCGGGGTCACAGAGAAAGAGAGCAGAGAGTGAAAGAAGCAGAGGCAGATGAAGCCCCAAGCATAAAATAGGGTGCCCTATGCTAATACAGGAGTCACACACTCCAGTCTTCCCCTGAAGCTTCCAGGAGTCAGTACTACAACAACTCAACCTTAGACTTCTGACCTCCAAAGACATAATCCTAATTTACAGAGTTTTGTGTATTTAGAGTAAATAGTATATTGTGATATGTGTACTACAAGCAAGGGAACTACCATACCTTTGAAGTGTTCCTACCAGCGCTGTGTAAGAATTCTAGCTCCCCACTCTTTTCAGCACGAGTCACTTGCTCTAAAAAGGCCTCATTATTTATTTACTTACTCTTTGTGTGTGTGTGTGTGTGCATGTGTGTATGTGTGCATGTATGTGTGCATGTGTATGTGTGTGCTGTGGTATGAGGGTGTAAATCAGGAATAATCAGCTGGTGTCATTCTCTGCTAACACCATGTGTGCTTCATTTGAATTGGGAGCATCTTTATGTCCCAAGCCACCTCCCCACATTCTTTTGTCTTGTTTTGTTATGTTTGAGACAGGAGCTCATGTATCTCAGGCTGGCTCTGAATTCTCTGTGTAATAAAGAATGTCCTTAAGTGTCTGAATCTTCTGCCTCCACCTTCCTAGAGCTGAGATTAAAGTACACAGCACATGTAGCGTTAGAGATGCAATTTGAGACTTCATGAATGCTAGGAAAACAGTGGCTTAGCTACTTACCTAGGCCTTCTTAACCATTTCTATGCAAATAATAATAATAATAAAGAAAAAGAAAGAAAGAAAAAGGGAAAGAAAAGAAAAAGAAAACCAAAATAAACAGTAATAATAACAAAAAACTGTTCTGGTGCTTCACATTTAAAGTGGATTTCATATGGTCACCACTTACTTTACATTTTTCTTATTTATTCTGAAAACAGTTTTTCTTTTCCTGAGCACATGTGTGCTGCTCAAGGGCAGTGTGACGCGGGGCATACTGTAACAGGCGGCCCTCCTTGCTGCCTTCCTATATTGGGCTTTGACTCCTCTCCTCCCTGCTGTCCGGGAAATGGACAATACTGTGCCCTAGATGGTCAAACTGTGTCTTATCTCTTAGTATTCACTCATTTAAAAACTACTTCCTGGCCACCCTAGACCTTGTTCAGGGTCACATTTGTAAAGCATGTGTACTTTAGCATAGATGTGTTTTGCTCAGGGTGTCCTGTGACCAAGTGCTGGGTCTCAAGGCTTCTGTGCTGTGCATTGATATGCATACTCATGGTGGATCCCTCTTAACCCTTTTAAGAGATGAGAAGGAGGGGAGAATGATTTCTTCTCCCCTCACGCTCTGCTTTGTGGGATCTTAGGTTCCCGACCTGGATCATTTTCCTTCTTCCTAAAGAATCTGAATGCTTCACAAACAAGTGTGGGGCGGATGGTAGGACACTTCCTGTTCCTTTCTGTTGAAGATATTCTTCTCCTTCTCTGTAAACGCACAACTGTGCTGCACACTGGGCTCTCGACTGGGTCATCTGCTGCCCTGACATTCCCTTCATCTCACCTCACAACCTGCCTATGGTGTCTTGGTGTCTTGGCTTCTGATGACGGCAAATCCTCATTCCACCCCTGACCCACATCCGTTCACACCAGCCCATCCTTCCAGTCTCCATCTTCTGTTTCCTCTCTCTTCCTGTCTTCGCTTTTGTAGTCTGACCATGATGAGCCTCATGTGGAGTTTGGGTTTTCTTGTTGTTTGTTGTATACATACTTGTTTTATTTTATTGATCTTTATATGGGTATTTTGCTTGCATGTATGTAAGTATACTGCATGTTTTCCCGAGGCCAGAAGAGGGCACTGGAGCCAATGTGGGTGCCAGAAACCAAACCCTAGTCCTCTTCAAGCGCAGCAAGGGCTGTTAGATGCTGAGCGGTTGCTCCAGGCTGTCTTATGTATTTTCTAATTTGGTATTTATCCTGTTTAGTAATTTGATGGGAATTTTTTGTTTTTGTTTTTTTATTCCTTTTGTTTTGTTTGGGTACTGGAGATTGAGGGGATACAAGCCTTTAGTGTGACCAGTATACTGACTTTTCCCACTGCTATAACAGAACTGACAAACAGCTGAAGAAAAGGTTTACTCTACCTTACAGTTTGAAGACACAGTTCATTAGGGGTCTGAGATAGACAACCATAGAGCACCCACAAAAAGAGATGAGTTCTAGTGTTCAGTTTATGTTCTCCTGTTCATTAAACCTGAGACAACAGCCCATAGAATGATATTGTCCGCTGCTGTAGATTGCCCAGGTGCTGTTTGTATTTTGATGTTAATTCTGCTTCCTCAAGAGGGACTGTCCCACGAGGCATGGACCAGACACTCAGGTGATTTCATGTGAACCTTCTCCCCATTTTAACTGATCAAATAAAGGCTGGAGCCTGTGATTGGACAGTGGGAGGGTAAGGTGGAGCTGGAGGTTTTAGAGAGGGAAGGAAAGATGAGGAGAGGAGAGACAAGAAGAGGAAGGAGCGAGAAGAAGATGGAGGAAGAGGAAGTGGAAAAAAGATGGAGCAAAACCACATGAAAGCAGCTTACAAATATAATAACTGAGCTGTGTGTTCATTGCACAGGCTTATTGGGGTTGGAGATTTAATGCAATAGTCCACAGTTCTGTTGGGGACCACACTCCATGCTTGGCGGCCCCATGCTTTGGGAGCCACTAATGTTGCTGTCCACACTGCCCCACGCTTTGGGGCTAAGTGCTCTGGTCAAGAGAGAGAGTGGGGATAGAGGGGCAAAAGATTCGAAGAATGGAGACAAACCAGGGTGTGTGGTCAGGTCTCGTTTACTCCTTTATTTCTCCTATTCTCTCTCCTATTACAAGAAAATCCTGGGTAGTTATAAGCACAAGCAGGGAACACAGGTGAAAACATTTTACCACGTGCACCATGCAGCTGGGGTCACTAAACAGCAAAACAAGCTATGTAGGATAAACAAGATATTTATCAGAGTGTGCTTCAGCTGTTGTAGGGTATTGAAAAACAAGTCTCTCATCAGGGTATATGGCTCCAGATGGCTGCAAAGCTGATAGCTGCTTTCTGCTTAAAGTCAGCTCCCAACAAGTTCTGTTTGGAGAGTCTCAGCACTTCACTCAACCTAGTCTAAGAAAATCCCTCACAGACATGCCTGGATGTACATTGCAATGGCGATGTTTAATGCTCCCAACATAACAGTAAAAATCAACCTTCACATCTCCACTGTAGTTTGTCACCAAACATTCATGATCCTCTCACAAAGCAAAGTATACGCAATCAACGTCAACAGCCACCATCAAAGTTGTTCAAAGAGGTAAGGGCAGAGTTTCTCCTGAGATGCAGGCAATCTCTTAACTTCGAAGCCCTGTATATAAAACAAGTTATATTCTCCTGACATAACAATGGTGCAGAGTAAATATTCCTGTTCCAAAAGTGAGAATGGAGGCACAGTAAGGAAAGACTGGACCAACTGGGCAAATACAGAATCCCACTGCTCCAGTTCAGGCAACCAGAACTCACAAAACCACTGGGCTCTGGCCAGCTTCAGTAGCCCAGCTCTTCTAGCTGTGCTGTCTACAGCACACAGGCCTCTCTCCTGGGAGCTTCACTACATGCTTGCAGCTGTCAGGCATCATGGGTCCTCCATTGCAGCACAGAGGTCAGCATTTCAGCTTCACACACTAGACTGGTTCTCAGGGCCTTTTTGCCAAGACATTTTCTGATACACTATTTCTGTCACAAGTGGATCTCTGGAATCTTGATGCAAGACTTCCTGACTTGCTCAATCATGAATCTTTCATGCCTACAAAACCAGTACAATGTTGATAACACGGTCAAGTTCTGTGGCCAGCTCAAGATAGCCGGTATACCCTGTACCATAATTATATCAGCCTCCGTGTGCTCACTTGGGCATTTATATACAGTCTGAAAACTCCCCAGAATTTTTCAAACATTACGCAGTCACAGAAATTATCTGCAGTTGGGAAAATCACACCCCTGATAGAGCATAAAGCAAATCACAGTCAACTGGTGTGGACAATCTGAAGCAACTCCACATTCTACACCTGGGATTAAAACAAAAACACATGCCCATAATATTTCTGATTTTCAAAGACCATAACATCAAAATTATTACGGTGTGTGTGTGTGTGTGTGTGTGTGTGTGTGTGTATGCTTGCGGATACATGCATGTCATGGTTTATATATGGAGATCAAAGAGCAACTTTTGAGAGTGGGCACTCTCCTTCCCCTTTAGTGGGGCTCAAACTCAGATTGAGCTTACAAAGTAAGCTTTTGCCTGCTGAACAATGTTGCCAGCCCTTTTAATTTAAGGTTTGACACAGAATCTCTCTCTAGCCTGAAGCTTCCCAAGAAGGCTAGACTGACAGTCAGGGAACCCCAGGAGTCTGCCTTTTCCTAAAATACCAGGGCTACAAATGTGTGCTGCCTTGCTGGCCTTTAATGGGGGTTTTGACTCATGTTCCCAGACTTGTAAAGCAAGAATGTAACTGAGCAGTATGTTCAGCCCTCCAAGGTTTCTTAGTTTCTGAGTAAATATTCAACCATTGGAACCAAAACCAAAATACTGGGATTACTGTTACAATAAAGACATGGATAGAGTGAAGAGGGCATGAGGAGAAGGAGAACGTGGGGGAGGAACAAGGGGGTCAGGCTACACAGGAAACTCATGCCTCTGCTTTTCCCTAGTATTCCCCTACAAGGATGCTGCTGCCTCTGCAGTTCTGTTTGGAGGAATGGTTGCAGCTGAGACCCTGTTTCCCATCCTCCTGTAACTTAAGATACACGATTTCCAATCCCCCAGTAAGTTAAGCCAGCAGAGTTCCCTACTTCTTGCTCTAAGGCACAATTAAGTGTCAGCAGGACCCCCTGTGAGAGTTCACTGAGAACCCAAAACTAGGCTGGGATGGAGCCTGTCATGTCTTATTGAGCATAATTATCCCAACAGCTGATCCACAGCTGACACATCTGTCCTTTCCCTCTGAGGAAACAGAAGATGCACCCGCACACAGTAGTTCTTTCAGCCGGGGATGTGTTTGTCTCCATCACAAGGATCACTTTGCACTCAAATGACAGCAAGAAACTATAGCTACCAAAGTAGCGGCTTACTGCCCTAAAGCTGTAACACTTTCTGTTTCAAAATGTTTGTGTATCACTTCCTCACTATAGCCCCTCTGCTAAGCACACAATTAGAGACTATTCCACATCACACATCTAAAGTGTAGTGATAACCTGGTTTGTAGTCACAGTCTATCATAGAGCCTGGGTGGGGAGAAAACACAGATGGCTCCAGAACAGCAGGCCTGGGTAGGCTGGGGGGGAGGGTGCTTACCATGTCAGCCCTGAGCACCAGAGACAGAGGTGGGGGGAACAAGGCCACTATCTCAAGCTTGGCTATGTTTCCTATAAGCCAAAATGGCTGAGGCTTTGGACTGAACACTCAGGTGTGGGAGACAGTAAGCTTCCCCATCTTGAGTTCTCTGTCAGATGTACAACACCTGGCTTTGGGTGTGAGAAATTTTGTTCTGTGAATGGGTAGAGGAAGCTCTGCCCTCCCTCTAGCACACCATTGGGAAAGTACAGCCAGCCTTGAGATTGACTGTAAGACACAGGAGGGGAGACATATTGCCAGAGGGAGACACAAGGGAAGGCTTCACCTCTCTGTGCAGCTCTGTAAATGGCATGGAGGAAGGTGAAGTAGTTTTCTACACCAAGGCACATACAAAAGTATTTTTAATAACAGTTTGTGAAATGGCCTTTAAAACACAGAGTTTTGGCTCCTTTCTCCCTGAGCATTTGTTATAGTATACTTATTTTAAAATAATATTCTTAAGGGCTGGAGAATTGGCTCATCAATTAAGAACATGGTTGCTCTTGCAGAAGACCCAAGTTCTGTTCCCAGTTCCTGCATAAAGCTTCGCAACTATCTGTTACTCCAGAGAATCCCACATCCTCTGCTGGACTCCATGGGTGCCACATGCAGGGGGTCCAATTACAAACAGTCAGGCAAATTCTCATATGCATAAGTAAAAATGAAAACCATTGAGGTGTTCATTAGTATCACAGGATGAGCAGAAGTGCAAATGCGCGTCATAAGGTATTGATGTCTTAATACTTTCGCTTATTTCAAAATTACCTTGTTGAGTTGACAATAACTGTGAATTAAAAACCTAAGTATAAATGATGAGGAAACCCACAACGAATCAATGAGATCAGAAATGGCAGAGACCCTGCGAGGCACACAGCACATGGGCAGTTTAACCCCAATAAGTCTATTTGTCCTTAGCCATTCCTGCATCAGTGTGGGTTCTATTTTCTATCGTGGAGAGCCACATAATGTCAGTAGGTAGTAATCCTGAAGGTGTGGCAAGACCCTGTGGGTTGATGTCCTGCATAACATGATTCTGTGACTGGGATTTGAGGGAAACTGACAAACATGTGTGCATTTGATTTGTTTGAGGTGTTATGACCTGGCAATGCCAGTCTGTTTATTGGGTGTGAATTTTGTTGCTGACCAGAGTAAAGTGATAACAGTTTTAATTATATTACCCATTTAACTCTGTAATGCTCCATCGTGTGGGCAGTAGTGCCTTTCTGGAGTTGCAAAGGTCAAGATAACCTTAATATGCAGTTCACTTGTGTCTGGGAGCTGTTTAAGGATGATGAATGTATTGTCTGTGCCAAACATGGCTTCATTCTGCTTGAGGTATTAGAACCAGAAGTAGATAGGAGAAATGTGACTGTAACCCTAAAGAAAATTCACATCCTGAGTGTCAGTTTTCATATGCCTGGGATTGTACCCACTGGTCCAGTCTTTCAGGAAGCCATGGGCAAAAGAGACAGACACCAAGGCCCAGACACCTCTGTCCAAGGCACATGGCAGACTGGAGAATGAATACTGGATACTCACACTCAGCTTCTTTATCCACTTGTACAGTCCAGGATACCAGCAGGCAATGGCACCACCCACAGTAGATGGATGTTCTCACCTCAATTATGAGAATCAAGATGAGCCTAGATGACCTTCTACTGCCTGCCCAGAGACTCATCTCCCAGAGATTTCAGATTCCATCAGATTAGCAACGAACAGAAACTACCACAGCCCCTGTTCACAGGCACAGGGGACTTGTCAACACGTTCTTCTTGCTTTCACCTGCTCCTCCCCACTGACAGGTTCAGCTACACTGCAGCCACACACTTAAGGGGAAGGAGACATGGCTCAAAGCTGCCCCCTCAAGGAGGCTCTTAGTGAAGAACATGCCTTTGGTCTGTGACTATTGATGAGGGACCATCTTTCCACAGAAATGCCTAGCATCTGATGTCTGCTCATGGATCAAACAGGCACTGGCTCCATGTGGTGACTAGAGGCTTCATTTATCAACCCTCCTGAGGATGGGTTTTCTCCAAGGTCATGGGTCTGTGCAGTGACACAAACGTGCAGACATTTTTCTCCTTCCATGATTCATATCATAGAGACAGAAGAGACAGGTTTGGGAAGAACATAAAGCAGGACAGGGAAATGTACCAGGGGAATTAGGGACAGCAACTATGGGCAGAGCTCCTGGAAAAAGCAAAGAGTACATGCAAATTGCTCCAGGGTAAAATATGAAGAATAGCAGCTGCTATGGCTCAGCTGCTTTGTAGAAGGTGTGAACCTGGAGCACCAAAGCCACTCAGACAGGGCATGAAGTGACAGTGCGGGTGGAACCTTCTATTCTAGTGGAATGGGCATTCAGGAAGTATCAGGCAGATGTAGAGGGGATGCCAGGGCATCCTTGGTAGTTGTACACAGGTCTTAGGCTATGTGGATAGCAGCTACATATGGGAACAAGGAGGTGAGTCAAGGACTAAAGTCTCTGTGTAGCTGAGTTTGGAGAATAGCCAAGCTTGGGTAGGCTTTGGGAGCGGTGGTAGCAGGAGGAACAGTCTGGATATTGGTGACAGGGTCTACTGCGGACACAGCCATCCTAGAGTGGAGGCAATAGAGTGCTATCCTGCCACTGAGATGTGAGAGGGCCAGAGCCAGGGAGGTAGTGCTGCTAGGAGCCAGGTTAAATGTGACCTTGTCTCCTGATTCTAGAAAGGACATTCAGATCAGTCCTGTTATTCATCACTGAGACTCATGTGAACTGGAGAAATCTTCAGGTCTGCATGCTGAATCTGGGTGAGGAACCCCCAAAACTTCTAAAGCCCAGAGGACCAAACACCAGGAAGGCCCATCTCGACATGCAGGATTAGCTGCACACAGGGCTATACCCGACAAAGGCAATCTTCATGCCCAACTGTGTTAGCTGGCATGGAAGCTAACCCGGCTCTTTGTAGGCCAGTTCTTTAGAGTCTGTGGTAGCAGAAATTGGGGTCTCTGCTCAGATTCGGGGTTATCCCACAGTTTATGAATATAGAACAGGGATAAGGAGTGTATGCCTGATCAGACCAATTGAAAGTAAAATCATCTCTAATGAAAACAATTCCAGAAAGGTGGGATTGCTTCACTCCCCACCCTCCTAGTTGCATGTGTCACAAGGATCTGGGTCTGATGAGCTAAGAGAGAAGAATAAACACGGAAGCCTCTTGTCTTCCGAAAGTCTTCCGAAAGGCTACGGAAGTGGGAAACCTGGTTGTGTATTAGGTGCCATCGGTAATGATGAGATGCAATTTGCTTTGTGTGTGTGTGTGTGTGTGTGTGTGTGTGTGTGTGTGTGTGTGAAAGAGAGAGAGAGGGAGGGAGGGAGGCAGAGAGAGAAAGAGAGAGAGAGAAAGAGAAAGAGAGAGAGAGAGAGAGAGAGAAATGGAAGTGGGTCCCATACCATGCCAGCTGCTGCTGCCACGTCCCCTGCTGAGCCAGAGCCCTGGGCCCCCCACCATCAGAGCAAGCTGTTGACATTGTCAGTGTGCACTACTCAGGGACAATGAGCTGATCAAGGGCCCCTCTCATCTGAGAGAGCAGAAATCAGTGCCCATGGTGAGAGCAGCAAACGGCACACGGAACAGATGGCAGGATGCCGGCTTGGTTCTGTTTCTGGGGCTGTTTACATTCTTAAGTGACTGGTTTTGACGTGTTATACCACTAATGAAGCTTTTCAGTGTGACCTGGAAAACACAGTGCTGCAGCTGGGCTGTGTGATCCACACTAGAGCCCTGGGAGGTTTCTATTTGAGCAGCAGCCATTGAGGAGCCCTGGACTAGAAGGGAAAGGACCAGTGCCAGTCAGGGTGGGTCACAAGGGAGGACATCCTGGAATGATCGGTCTGCTGAAGTCACCGTGGTCCCAAGATTTGTGCCTTGGTCAGTATGACCATGACCTCCAACTCTGAGTTCATATTTATGGTGTGGAAGATAAAACTCCAGAAGCACAACAGGAGGCAAGTCCTGACTGACACAGGACTGAGTGGGCTGTGTTCCATGGCAGCAGGTTCACCTGGAGCCATGAGGGTCACTCATAGAGACAGACAACTGAGCCCTTGAGATGCCCAAAGTGGTGTCCAGGTTTTGGTTTTGATTTGGCTTGGTTTGTTTACCTGAGCTGAAAGATGTCCTTTGTGCTGCTTTAAAACACCCTCATCCTCAGCAAGGTATTCCTTTTAGAATTCTTTTTATTTGACTTTTTTGTCATTGCACACACACACACACACACACACACACACACACACACCTGTGCATCACAGTATATGCATAGAGGGCAGGACAGCTTGAAGCTTTTCACCATGTAGGTTTTGGGAATTAAACTCTAGTTGGTCAGCCCTTGGCAGGAAACACCTTTACCCTCTAAGTCAGCATTCTCAACCTGTGGGTCACAACCCCTTTGGAAGTCAAATGATCCCTTCACAGAGATTGTCTAAGACCACTGAAAAACACAAATGTTTACATTATGATTACAGTGGTGGCAAAATTATAGTTATAAAGTATCAACAAAAATAATCTTATGGTTGGGGTTTACTGCAACATGAGGTACTGTGTTAAAGGGTCATGACATTAGGAAGGTTGAGAACCATTGTTGCTGGCCCTTAGATGGAAATTTCTGTCTAGTAAACTTTCTTTGCCACTTCCATGGATGAACTCAAAACTACTGTCATGGGGTATGCCTCTGAAATTTACTCATACACAGAGAGAAGGAGAGGGACCATAGCTCTCCAGAGTGTGCATGGCAGACACTGTACATTTATTTCCCTGTCCAGATATGTTCAGTATATCTATTAGAGATCTTGTCCAAGGTATCCACAGCTTGGCTAGAGTGTGTACAGGCTGAAAAATATGCTCTTATTATAGTAGGTGGCCCCTACTGCTGTGACAGACATGGATACCTCCACCCTACTGCCCCTGCAGTTGTGATGCTGTTGGGCATCAATGCTTACACTGCTGTGGTTGTTCCTGCTGCCACTGTTGTGGTTGTCAGCAACCACAGTGTCTGTGTCATTTCTGCAGCAGACACTCACAATAATGGGAACAATAGCCACTAGAACAATGGCAACAGTAGCCACAGCCAGAGCACCAGATGCAAGGCCTACAGTAACAGTAACACAACAAAGACTATCCACAGTGTAACAATCACAGCAGCCACTCTCAGAGCAAAAGCGACTACAGAGCACAGAGCATGCAAAAGCTATTGTTTCCTCCTCCTCCTCCTCCTCCTCCTCCTCCTCCTCCTCCTCCTCCTCCTTCTCCTCCTCCTCTTCCTCCTCCTCCTGATCTTATTCTTCTTTGCACTTTTTGAGCTCTGTAGTTGTTCTTGCTATAAGCCTGGCTGCTGTGGTTGTTATACTGTGCATAATCCTTGTTGTGTTACTGTTACTGTAGGTCTTGCACCTGGTGCTCTGGTTGGGGCTACTGTTGCCATTTCTGTTATGGCTGTTGTTACCATTGTTGCAAGTGTCTGCTGCAGAAATGTCACACCTCCTCCCTTAACCATGTTCTTGTGTATGTGGGCAATGGTGAGCACAGAGAGGTAGGGTGAGAGAAGCAAGTATTTCTGAGTGAGAGTCATAGGTCTTGGGACTCAGTAGAAGCACGAGTGGCAAACTGATTTGGCTCCCAGAGATGATGCTGAATTGAGGGGTTTCTGTAGGCTTAGATGGTGTGATTGAGTTGATTGTCAGCTCAACAGAATGTGATGGGCTTCTGGGCATGCTTGTGTGGAATTATGTTGATTAGGTTAATTGACACAGAAAAACCTTCTTAATTGTGGACAGAACCATTCTCTGGGCAGAGGATCCTGAACTGTAAAGTGGAGCTGAGCAATAGAAAACGTACATTCACTGCTCTCTGCTTCATGACCTTGGTGAATATGACATGACCCACTGTTTCATGTGTTTGTTGCCTTGACTTCCCCACCAGGACAGGATGCATCACCAAACTATGTGCAGAATAAACCTTTCTCCCTAAATTGTGTTATTGTGTTTTTCAATGTTTCATGCAACAGAAAAAAAAAAAACACTAAGACAGATGGGCTTTGGTGTGTGTGTGTGTGTGTGTGTGTGTGTGTGTGTGTGTGTGTGTTTTCAAGAAACAATCAGGAGAGAATTTGCTCAATCCAGGAATTCACTCAGAAAAGAGCTTTCCAGGCTCAGGTAGGGCTTGGTCCATCTTCTCTCCCATGATGTTGCAGTGAAAATGAGGGTGGACCAAAGAAAGTGGGGGTAAACACCCAGTTTTCCATGCTCTGGCCATTGGATCTCATCATAGCCAAGGCCCTCCCACCTCCATCATTTTACTGTAGATGTTGTAATTGGCCTGGGAGGAACAAAGACATTACCAAAAAAGAGGTATTTGTATTTTTGTATCATTGAAACAACTGATCCAAATGGGTTGGAATTTCTCCCAGGAGTGTCATGTTAGAGGAAGAAACAAAAACTGGGGATCTGATGCCAAGCAGAAGAGGAATTTGTCTCCCAGGAAGCTATTACACATGGTCTGACAGCTTTTCAGACTACTTTGAGGGACAAACTGGAGCTGAGACAATGATGTTTGGCAGTAAGAACAGCACCTTGACCAGGGTTGATATATTCACATACCTCTTGCCTTCTATTTTAACCTAAACTTCATGTCAGGACCCTGAAGGTAGATTAGGACTTAGATGTTCCCTTCCCAACTTGGCCAAAATTGAATAACTCTTGTTTTCACTGTTACCTTTATATTTAATTGGTCAGTTGAGGATGGATTATTGAGCCTTAGCTCACCACTAGGCTTTGACCCTAAGCAAATGTCAACATTTGTCACTGTTGTTGATGGTGCTGCCTTTGAGCCACTACTGCTGTGGTTATTGGTAGTTCACATTGATTCTGATGCTGGGTTGATAGGTTGTTGTCACTGTCACTGTGGATGTTGCTCTGGAATACATTCCCCCAGTGCATAGAGCACTCACAGTGATGCCTATTTGTATATTTGCAGATCTTCCTCTTCCTGTTTCTGCTAAATTGTGAGCTCCAAAACATGTGCACACTTGGGTCATGGCAAATGCCTTGTCCACCTGTGCTTTCCCAACAGTGTACCATGCCTTGCCTTTGCTTCACTGAATGGGCAATACAGATAGATGTCTGAGGAAAGAAAGAGCAATGAGAGTAATTTGTCTTCACAGGAAATTTTGAGAAAGTGATAATGAATGGCCTGCTGGGAGATCGAGGCCAAGAAGAACTTTGTTCTAGAGCGTCTGTACACACTGTAACAAGGCAAGATAGTGCAAAGTTTCTTCCATCTTGTATTCTTGGTGAGGGCATTTTAGGTTTGACTGGAATTTGATCTCCTTGATTGAAAGTCCTGTGGAAAACTACCCAAATCCTGAGGTTAAAATACCCCCCAGCTAACTTATCCTGACAAATGCCTGGTTGTGCAAAACCTCACCCTCCATCTAACACCTTGTCTTAGCTTCTGTTATACTGCTTGTTTGCATATAATCTCCCCATGGAACATCTGAGTAAGAAAACAGGATGTGTTTTTGCCTTTAAAAGTCCTTACTCTAAATGCTCAGAGCTATATTTAAATCTCGAATACCTGAGTGTAATCCTAGCCTTCTGGAAATGGCTATAAACAGTGTCTGAGTGGTATTCTCTGGTGGGGTCCCTGTAACACACAGTATCACTGAAACTCACACCATACTTCTGGGGGAGCATGGTCTGGACTGTGTGGAAGAAGACAGGGTGGGCATACTATAACTTTTAAGTGAATCATATGGTTGAATGAATGGCTTTCAGAATTAAGGTTCAAGGTATATCATCTGTGCCTTCTGAAGAGGTACCAAAGTGTAGGTGAGTATATTGGGTCACCAAGAAGTAATTTCTTAACACCTGTGAAGTATCAACACTCAGTGTTTAGAAATACTGACAACACTGTTGTCATCTAATAGTGGCTTCCTTTAACTCTGGCCAGCATGAACTAGCCCTAAAGCAGAAATTGCAGTGTCTGGTGATTACCTTCATGCCAAGTTGCTGAAACCTAGAAGAGAGCTTTGAGTTTCTATTGGCCTTTGGAAGATGAAAAGACCAAAGTGAATTTCTTGTTGGATGGGTAAGATTAATACACACTGAGTGGAGAGATGAAGAAATGCAAAAGCCTGTCTGGTCACCACCCATTGTGTGCTCTGATGGGCCTTCCACCTTAGAGCTCTTTCCCCATCTCCCTCCCCCATCTTTCAATCTTACTCACTCTCTGCTCTCTCTTTCTCTTCTTGTTTAGAATGAGAAACCAGAGCCTCATGCATGCTAGGCAATTGCTCTACCAGGAAAGTAAAGTGCAGTCTTACTTTAGTTTTTATTTTGGGACAGAGACTCACTAAGTTGTCCAAGGAGTCCTTGAACTGGCAATCCTCCTGATCCTGCCTTTTGGGGTAAAGAGGTTACAGTCCCAGCTTGTTCTTCTTCTTCTTGCTGAGATACTTGAAAGATGCTAAAATTTTTACAGGACTGTAGCAAGGCAGCCATGGTTACCTTGGTACTTTGCTAACATGGTAACCCACTTGGGTGCAACTCACAGGAAGAGGTGGGCTGTATCTGAGGACGCGTCCTCCATTTGCAGCCATTGTTCTTCTCTGTGCAGTGACCGCTACTTCACTCTCTGATGTTAAGATGTGAAGGTAAGGCTGTCAGTTTTTGTCTAAAAAGAACTACATAGCATGGAACTCTCAGACCTAAATGGTACATTTCTTTTTCGGGGCTCATCCACCTTCCTCTCATGGGTTATATTTTTAAAGGAGGTAGCACAGCTCCTCCATTATTGGGCTGCAGGCTGACCCTGGCTTGTTCCTCTGCACCCAGAAGGTCCTTGTGAGAGCTCCAAGGCCTCAGGATGGCAAAAAAGAAACCCAGAAAATTCAATATGCCAAGAGCTAAGAACTAATAGTAGACAGATCAAATGTCCTTTATAGAGCAGACCAAGTAGGTAATTTATAAAAAAAAAAAAAACAAAAATATCTTCAAAGCAGACATGTGTTAGAGGGAATACTTTCAACTGCCATAACTGGGATGGCCACATAGATACCTTATCAGGCGAATGACTTCATTGGCAGACAGACTGGAAAAGGAAAGACAGACAAGATAGATGTTACAGTGGAGACATCCCATTCAGAGGTACAGATGAGAATCTCTGCGGTGCTAAGAAGACAGACCAATGGATTGTCAGGATGGCTCCTTAGCCCATTCAGGCTCTGCAGCTTCCTTCCACATGCTGTGGCTGGTGCCTGACTGTGTGAGTGGCCATACTGGCCCCATGCAGAGCCAGCCTAGCCAGGTTTGGCATACATATGATGCTGGAGTCCTGCTGAGTAGTCAGGGAGAACAGAGAATGATGGTGGTAAGTGTGCAACCCACTGAGAGTCAGCAGATGCTGCTGGCGGCAGTTTCACCCAGACCTGGCTATGCTTTCTGGGTGCTTACCACAGGACAAGAGCATAGCCTGGACTGAGGTGTGAGGAAGGTGCCCAAAGCACCACATCACTTCAGGTAGAAAGAACACAAGAAAACGGGAGACAGAATGACAAGAAGGAGGCATTCTGTCCTTGGAGAGAAGCACAGTCTCATGTTGATTAGCAGACGTGATGTCAGCGTAAGCGCTGGCGCAGCCTGCTTCTTTGTTCCAGCCCTCCGTCCAGCAAATGTCCTCTCATCATGGCTCCACTGGCAGCCTGCAGAACAATGGATGGCTGGCATCCACACATGCTTTGCGGCCAGATGTTACAGCCCTAGCAACACCTGGAGGAACCGCAGGGTGGAAAGCAGGTGACCTTCAGGTGGGAGCTGAGGCACCTGCCTCCTGAGCAAGATGATCTGTCCTCCACAGTGTCCTTGCAGCCCTCAGCCCATAGCACTGGCTTACAGAGCAGTCAATATCCCCCTCAGCATGGCCTCTGCAGATCAGCCTCTGTTAGGGACTCTTAAGGGGGCTAAGATCAGCATGTGCAACACTAAACTGAACTAGACTCTACCACAGCTCCTTAAGCATGTGTCTCTGATACACGGGAAAATGACTTTGTCCATTACTGGCTAATTTTCACCAGACTTCTAAAGTAGATCTTGTTGCTCCAGCAGGCTTTAGTAAAATCAAAAAAAATAAATAAATAAAATAAAAAATGACAATAACAACAACAAAACAAACAAACAAAAAGCTCAAGACTCATGAGCCAGCTGTGTATCAACCAACACACATCGAATAGTCCATTCCAGCCTGATTTGTGTGCCACCCTCTGCCCTGAGAACTACCGTCTCAGAGTCTCCTTGGGAACCTCAAAGGAGGTAATAATCTGGCTTGTGAAAAGTCACCATGGACCCAATAGTGACCTCTAATTAAGAAGATCATATAGTTACATGAAGACAGCTGTTTCCTGCATCAACATGGAAATGCTTCCAACATGCCAGAGGTACTGAGACCCTTGTACGCTCAAGTCTCTTATGTGAAAAGGTATGGCATTTTCAAATATCCTATACATGCTCTCCCACATACATTAAAGTATCTCTACCCACTTATAACCAGTGCACTGAAAAGCCTGTATAAAGCGCTGCCATATAGTACTGTTTAAGGAAATAATGATGAAATACCTCAGTTCAGAGTCACAGGTGAGGCTCTGAGAATAGGATGATCCCAAGAATGCCGAGAGGTGGAGAGAGTGCTAGGGTGGTAACCCCCAGTAGGGTGCTCCATGGCTATTGCTTTACACAGAGGAATGTGACAAATTCAAGGTTGATTTATTGTTGTCTCTCAGAAAGCCTGCAACACTGCCTACTGTTTACTAGGGAAGCCCATGCTGGCCCTCCACTCACACTTAAAAGGTGTCGGTGGTCATTCTGAGTGTCAATCAGCAAGTCACCCTTGGGGATGGGGGAAAACCAATTGCATTTTGGGTTCTGAAACAGTTTGAACCTAGGTGGGAGATCTCTGGATGCCTTATTTGTAGTGACCATGAGAGATGCTCAGAATAGGAGAGGTGTCCATAGAATACAGAGAATCGTTGATATAGAGGCCTCTGCCTTGCGCAGCTGAGTGTGGCGAGGCCTATAGCAAGGCTGTGTTAATACCTTGTCTGAGAGGGATCTGGGTTTGTATGTTAAACCCTATTGCCAAGAAAGAGGTACCTAGTACCAAGTACCCAATACTCATCCTGCAAAACCTGGTGTGTGCCTCACAACAACACATCTGATCACTGAGGCTTTCTTAGCTTCTTTCCTATTGGTGCCATGAAATGCCCTGACACAAATCACTGAAGTGCAAGAGGTTTATTTCGCTCACAGTTTGAGAGGAAGCAGTTTATCATGGTGGGAAGTCCCAGAAACAGGACTTCAGGGAACTAGCCACAACGAAGCTGCAGTCAGACACAGAGCAAAGACTGTGCTCAGTCTGTTTGCTTGTTTTGTGTTTCGTTTTTTCTTTTATTCAAGATCCCAATCTAAGTAAATAGTGTTGCCTACAGTGCCCTGGCCTTCTAATCTTCCACAGACACACCCAGAGTACCATCTCTCAAGGTATTCTAGACTCTTTCAAATTGGCAGTGCTACCCATCATGGGGATCCATACTCAAGGACTGGGGGAGATTCATTACAGGACTGATGGGTGGCATGCTGGTGACATTTCTGTAGGGCATGAGGCAAGGAGAAAATGTCATCAAATGCATGGAGAGTCCCTGCCAAATGCAGACAAAAAAGTACTGGAAACTTCAGGCACCAGCTATGGCTCACACAATAGATGGGAGAGGCCAAGACAGAATGCAACAGCTGGGTTACCTAATTGGGTGAGAGGATTTGATGAGTGGATCTGACAGGTCCTGGGTTGAAATGGATCCTTACTCATTGTGAGCACAATTAGAGCATCTGGGCTCTTATCCAGAGGGCAGAGGTCAAAGCAAAGAAGATCATCTACCTCTGAGAGAGGGATCTGATCTCCTGACCATCTTTCAAACGCATCTAAAGGTCAAGCTCTATCAGCATGGGAGGTGAGTGAGGTGAGTGGGTGGATCAGGAGTGGACTGAGATATCCAAACAAAGCTACAGCGCAGAGGAGGAGACAGGTCAAAGCTAAGTAGTGGAGGGTATTATCTGGTGTTCAGAATCTGCTTCAGGTTTCACAAAAGCAATCAGTGCTCCCCAGTGCTGGGCTAGTTCCTAGAGTCTGGGGCTCGTAGAAGTCACTTCAGGCTTAGCTATGACTTCACCAGTTGTTCAGAATGTAGTGGTCCATTGTCAGGTGCAAACACAGCTCCCTCCGTAGTCCAACAAGAAGAGAATTTTGCCAACAACTTCCAGGCAGTCCTGAACTGTGGTCCCTGCTAGACAAAACTGAGTTCTCTAGGTCTGCCCTTGAAATGACCGGCAGCTTCCTACATCTGGAATCCCATGACATACCCTGCAACATTTAACCACTTGTTGTTCAACATGTGTCTCTAGATCTCAAACTAGATCCTTCTATCAGTGCTGTGAGGGGTCTGAAGGAGCTCAGCAGCCAGCTGGGTTCACAGGGTCTTTGGTGTCAGACCTCAGTCACCTGCCTCTGCTCTGGGCTGTTCATCCGGTCTTGTCTTCTGCTAATGTTATAGACTGATGAATACCCTCCACACATGCACTGAACACAACCCACAATGTGACTATAAGACCACTGTAGAGATAGCCAGGTTAATGAAGCCATAAGGATGGAGCAAATCTGATGAGACAGGGGAGTACCACAGTACTCTGACATGAGGACACAGTGGCCAACTATAGGCCAGGAAGATGACCTTTTCCAGAGGCTAACCCTCTGATACACTGTCATTACATCTGAGCCAATGAAGGCAAGACTCTTTTCACAGTGGCTAGACTGGGCTGCAAAGCACAGTGTTCTCTGCAGTTAGTGGGTGCTCCTGTCCAGGCACAGCAGATATTCAGTGGAGAATGCATGTGGGTCTTTATTACCTAGAGAGCAGCAGAGCTGTGGGTATGTCAGATGGGGAAAGGACATCAATGGAGCCGTCATTCCTAAAAGTCTAAAGCAGCCAAATCCATTGCTGGTGATGAACTACTCTGGTACCAAAACCTTGAGGTGCCAGAAGCCATTTCCCACAGGACAGAACTTTCTGGAAGTTTCTGATCTACCCTGGCTTCTCTACAGAGGATGGCAGAGCCAAGTGGCGTTAATTACACATTCTGTGGGGGAAGTTTCCCATCTGTGAATGTGGATGGAGGTGTCTTGTGGCAGCTTTCTTATGGTTCTCACAGGATATAGACTTCAGGTACCTGGCAGAAACACTGGGACATGACAGGCTAGGAAGTCTAAGATTCCAGTGATGTGACCAATTGTCCTCTGGACTCTGGCCCTCACTCCAGGACTGGATCCATCCCTGGTTCCCGATGCTGCTCCTTGCTGGGTGCATCTGTGTAGTTTCTTTTCTGGGACCTGCCATGATCGTACAAACAGAAGCCGTGTGTCATGGGAATCTTCCACACAGGGAATTCTGTCACTGTCCTTCCAGTGAGAATGAGGTTCACCTCTGATTCTTGGCGTGGTCTGACTATTCATCCAGAAGGCAGGGCTGCTGGCTGCCTGAGGGTCAGGTGGCAGTCCCTGGGAGCTCAGAGTGAACAAACGATACTGCTGACCTTGGGAGGGCAGGAAGACGATGAGAAATGAAGCTCGTGGCTGATTCATGAGTCTCCAAGTAAGGCTGAGCACAAAGGAAGCAAATTATGCATAAAGAAGCCCGTGCTTAGATGTATGATCATTCGCGCCTGAGCGACAGTCCCACACATAATTTACTACAAAGTTAACTCACCAAGGCAGTCAGCATGGCCTTCCTGTGTATGCCTCAAATAGCCCAAGTTCTTACACTCAGAGTGGCTCATGGATTTTGAAATATCCTTTTGTATTGGCTAAAGTCTCAGGAAATGCAGTCCTTGGTGTGAGGGACACACAGCTGTACACAGCAATATCTAGGACCAGAGCAAAAACAGGTATTGAGATATCTCCCATCTCCCTGGCTGGGACTGGGGCTCAGTGGAGAGCACTTGCCTGTGTGTGGTCTTACCACCAGCACCACCAAAATCAAATAAAATCAACCACACTTGTTTCTCAGACAACAAGCAGAATTAAAGTGGTGTCCATGGATTGGTGGTTTGCTATTGTGCTGGTACCTTTCTGATCATAGTCTCTAGCCTCTGTGAAGTCCTCTGGGCTCTGATCTGAAATGGTCTTGTTCCCATAAACACTTCGGTGAGAGCTTGTTTAGAACTTATTTACCCCAGTTTTCCTGAGAGCAGTAAGATACACTTACTGCGCACCTTTGCCAAGGGACTTAAATGTGAGGCCAACATTAGCGAGCTAGGTAGGACCTCGGCAAGTACTACAGCATGCTCCATATGCATCACCCTAACTTCTCAGTTCATGGTGGGAGCTGATACACACACACACACACACACACACACACACACGTATACAGAGAGGGGAGAGGGGAGAGGGGAGAGGGGAGAGGGGAGAGGGGAGAGGGGAGAGGGGAGAGGGGAGAGGGGAGAGGGGAGAGGGGAGAGGGGAGAGGGGAGAGGGGAGAGGGGAGAGGGGAGAGGGGAGAGGGGAGAGGGGAGAGGGGAGAGGGGAGAGGGGAGAGGGGAGAGGGGGAGAGACTATATACAGTAACAACAAAGGAAGTGCCCCCATAGCAATCCATAGGTGGATCTACACTGAATCCAAGTTCAAATAGGAACTGGATCTGAAGTTTCAGAGTTCAGGATTCCCAGCCTTCTCTGATCTCACTGTCTCGTCTCTGAGACATCTCCTGTAGATGCTGCACACGGTGAATTAACTGATGGATGGTCCATGCTGCTGAATTCTGACCAATTTGTGCTACTACCTAGCAACCAAATTGGTAACACCTCTGAGATGTTCCCGTGAGTTTTTCTGAGCTGGTGCAGTCCCTGGGTGTGCTAGTGACACCTGTATCCACTAGCAAGTTTGGAAACTGGAGCCTGTAGCTTGAAGTGCAGAAAAGTAAGACACAGACCTGTCCTCTCTAAGCCTAAAGTGCAAGCCACAGAAAATTGCATGTGAGACATGCCAAGTTTATAATGTGAACCAAAGCAGGAAGGAAACATAGAAACTACCTTGACGCCACAACAGGGTCTCCCACCCACACTGCTTTTCTCTGCAGATATTGAAAGCTGGTCCAGTGGGTGAACAAGGGCAGTGAGAGGCAGCTAACCCATGGGAAACAGATCTCTGGATGGATGGTTGTGGTTGACAGCAGTGTTTAAACACAACTTTCTCATTTTGGGGAAACATAGAGAAAGGTGTTGCAAGAGGAAGAACCAGGATGTTGTGCACATTCCCAAGGGCAAGAGGTAAAGAAGACAGCACAGCAAAAAGAAAGAGAGAACTCAAGCTCAGAAGAAGCCTGTGATTCTTGGGTTTGGGGGCAGAAAATGTAGCTTAACTGTGTAGTGGAAGGCTCCATCTCTCTATGACCAGGAATAGGTAGCAGTCTTGCAACAGGCCCTATGGAGGGCCAACAATAGCCAATGCTCCTGACCCAGCACCACAGAGTATTCAGGAGGTGGGACAGACCTCAGGAGCTTCCTGATGAAATTTATTTTTGCTCATCACTCATTCATGATGTCATTCTTTAATCTCTTTCAGCCAACATCATGCTTAAAACCAAGTGATAGATTCTAAGATTCAAGATGTCAAAGACGGCCCCAATCTAACACAGATCCAGCTCAGTCTAGATTTATCCAGTGACTTTTAGAGGACTCAGAATATAACAGACCCTGGGCTAGCCACGGTGTCCACAAAAATATGCAACAATCTCTAGCTTGACCACAAAGAAGTCACAGTTTGTAAGCCAATAATTACAACCGGATATAACAAGAGTGTGACAGATGGACAGACAGCAGGAGCTACAGGGTGTGAAAGAGTGCGGTGCCCAGAGCAATCTTCACCTGATGTGTTGACAACAGTAGCAGGAAGCAGAGTGGCTGAGTGCCACTTTCAGGAAGTAGTTTGGGTCTGATGGGTATGGCAGCTAGATCAAATTCAAGAGCCATCATGACAATAGGGTTCACAGCTCATAAGACTCTTAAGGACCTTTTGAAGGACTTCTGGCAGTTGGAGGAGACACATGTCAGTGGACATTCCAGAGCAGTGGGTTTTATTTATTACTGTGAGATTCTGCTGTAAAGCCAGAGAACAGCAAGCATAAAGGAATTCTCCTAACAGTCTACCTACCATGAAAATGAAGGACACACCGAGCTCCCAGAGCTAACTAGGACGTTTCTTATATATTGCCCTAAGTGAGTATCAGGTGCTTCAATTTGGGGTGATCATAGTAAAGCTCTGGCAGCTGGGGACAACACAGGGGATCAATAAAAAGACTATGCTGCACCAAGCATGGGGTCTCTGTGCATCGCCAGCTTACCTGGAACTGACCAGAAACCCAACTCTGAGAAGATGGAAAGCTAAGTTCCCACCACAGAAATCCTAATTCCACCAACCAGGGTGCAAATTTTGATAAGAGAAGAAGAGAAGGAGGAGGAGGAAGAGGAGGAGGAGGAGGAAGAGGTGATGGAGAAGGAGGAGGAAGAAGAAGTGGAGGAGGAAGAGGAGGAGGAGAGAGAGAGAGAGGAGAGGAGAAAAGAAAGAAAATCTACAAAAAAAAGAGCTCTCTGGAAAAGCAAGGTACCATACTGTACCTTCATCTGAGAAGCAAGTGGAAGTCCCTCTGGAAAGGAAGCCAGCAGCCACACCTGGCAGCGGGCCCCGTGGCACCAAGTGCTGCCCACTGTTCACTTCTCCGCCAGCTCGTTAATCACAGCCTGTCAGGGTAATTTCAGTGAATGTTTATCTTATTTTCTTTGTGTAATCCAATTACTTTTGTTTTCTTCCGCAGGTCGGGGATCTCTCGGTTTCCAGCATCCTGTCACTCGGTCCACTTTAGATGAGGACAATTCAATTCATTATCATTAAGTGCCAACTTTTAATACCACTTTGGGGAGAAAATGAGTGAAAGAAAATCCGCCAGGCACAGCCCTGGCCCAGCATACAGGATGGGAGCTGTTCTGAGCACCTGAGCAGTACAGAAACCACCGTCCTCAGGGTCCCTAATGTCATTCTGAGCCTGCAGCTCATTAACACTCCACTGCCTAGCAGCCCCCACCCCACCCCTCACACACACACCCGTCAGGATGAGAACTGAATTCTGCGTGCTGCTGTTGGTAAAAGAGTTGGCGGAAAGATCAAAGGAGTGGGCCATGCCATGAATATGCTTGCTCACGTATGCTTGTGTGCCTCTATTCAAGTGCACATGCTCACATTTGTGTGCATAAACAAGATGTTACAACCCCATTTCCCCATTTCGAAAACCCCACTTCTGTCTTATAACATGTGCCAGGTGGAGCCTCAAGGTCATGAGCAAAGGCAAAGGCTGGTCTGCATGCCTGTTGTCTGACACCAGTGAAGGAGGCAGAAGCAGCCCAGCAGCTGTCCAGACGGCAGGGGAGCAAGGCTGCTGTAAGCTCATGCTCCCTTCATTCCTCAGGAGCAGGTGTGTGCCAAGAGCCATGGCCACTGTAGCACTCTGCAATCTTACCGTTGCCACCTACCTTTTTACCATTGCCTTCTATGTCATGACGGGGAGGAAAAGTTTACATTGACTGGGGTCCTGATGTACCTTTCTGTCATTGTCCTGAGGGGCCGATAGAGCTGGGCACATCTCTCCTGGTGAAGTGGATTCACTGAATGGTTGTAAAAAGATCTCTGAGACCACTGTGTATTGTAAAGTCACTCAAAAGGAAGAAAGAACAGGAACAAACTTGAGGTTGGAAATGGGGAGGTGATTCAGACCTGAGTTCAGATGCCCAGCACTCAAGTAAAAGCTGAGCATAGAGGCACTTTCCTGGAGCTCCACAACTGGGGGAGCTGACAAAGACAGACCACTTGGGCTTGGTAGCCAGCCCATCTACTGACTCAGTGAGCTCTAGAGTCAGTAAGAGATCTTGCTTCAGAATAAAAGGCAAAGTGCAATTAAGGAAGAACTTGACATTGACATATGTCAATGCCTCCACCCAGATATGCATTCACACACAGGGGCTTACAAATACATACCACACACACACACACACACACACAGACAGACAAGCACAGACACACACACTCAAACATATGCACATCAGGCATGTGTGTGCACACAAATACACACACATGTAAACTCACACGCACATGTGCATGCACACACATAGGCAAACATGCACACACACACATACAAACACATGTACATGCATAAGCATGCTTATGCACACGAACAGGCACATATGGCATCCACACATGCATATGCACACACACACAGGCACATACATGCATACACAAGCATACACACATGTGGAAGCACACACACACAAACACACACATGTACAGGCACACAAGCACATACCCATACACATGCACACACGCGTTCACACACACAAACACACTAACATTAGAATCTAGATTGAAGGACCCTGCAAATGCCAAACAATCTTGGCTCCACTCACAGAATAACAGAAAGCAACTAGCCTTCCATGATCAACAAAATGCACAAAATGTTAATTCTGAAGTTTCTAGGTAATGGCTTGCCTGGGAGAAATCATTAGAGACCTGTGTGGCAGCATAGCAGAGGACTATGTAAAAAATATCCAGAATTATGGGAGCTGGAGGGATGGATCAGTGGTTAAGAACACTGGCTGCTCTTCCAGAGGTCCTGAGTTCAATTCCCAGCAACAGCATGGTGGCTCATAACCATCTGTAATGGGATCTGGGGTCCTTTTCTGGTGTGTCTGAAGACATCAACAGTGCATTCATATACATAAAATAAATGAATAATTTTTTTAAAAAAGAAAAGAAAATATTCAGAATCATAATGCTCACCAAGAAAGGGTGAGTTTGAGATTGCCTCTGCATCCAAAGTTTAAGGGGAGAATGAACAAAAGATAAGTAATGGTTTGTATTAATTAAACACTTAAATTATGGGATATTACTGAACTATTCATCACTCAGAAAGAAGGAACTCTCTTTCAATAAAAGACTATCAATGTATGTGGACCAGTTTGTGCTTGGCCCACAGCCAGACAGTGAAGGGTAAATACATTTCCACCCTGATCACATCCAGACAGTCAACATCCATCCCACTGGCCAGTGTAAAGGACTTTGTGCTGTCTGCCTGTGCCCTGCCATGACAACTTCTGCCCAAACACCTGTGAGCACAGACACTTTTCAAATAGAATATGTAGTACATTAGAATCCAAGGTTTTCACTCACTTCTATCTGCCACTCATTATGACACCAGACACAGCTTGGACTCCTCTCGTGTCTATGAACCCCGTGAGGATGAATAAAGCAATGTATTAAAAAAAAAAGTTGCTAATGTATAAGGCACAGGAGAGTCTCTAGGAATGAGTATCTGGCTATATTCACTTCAGTTTTAACATAAAGATGATAAGAACCCAAAGTACTTCAAAGAAAACACACAGAGGAACTTAAAGACACATAGTTGGATCCCCAACAACCTTGTTAATATTAGGGTCCTGATTCCAAAGATGGAGATAGGGCTGAATTTGAAGAGGTGACCCCACCAGAAGACCACCTTCACTCAGCACTGAGCCTACGGACACAGACTAATGTATCATTCCTGTTAATACTGTTGGGCTTTCTCTGCTGGACTATGGTATGAGAAGCACATGGTAATCTTTGCTTTGCTTCATGGCTCAATCTACCTCCCACCTGTTTTTCTTATTCTACCCACCTGTTTTTCTGTTTCAGATTTGACTAGTATGTGTAAATGAAACAGCAACTTGCATTGTATTATTTAATATCAATTTTTAAAAAAAAAAAAACCTGCACCATAATAATTTACTTGTGTTGTTTTTGAAGCATTGTTTTCCTCTAGATTAATTTTTCCCAGAAGCAGTTTGTCTGAGTTTTGCTATAAAGCAACTTAATTGGGTACAGCATAAGCCAGCCAGACAGCCATTATGTCTACTGTCAATCACAGACACACAAAAAGCTATTCCCTACCACGGTGAGCAGTTTCTCTCCTCTTTCAAACATGTTTGCAGCCACCTTCCCATTTAGGCTCACTTGCCTGTGGGCTCACTGTAATATGTACCATAGGGATGAATTCTGGGGACTCCAGTAGGTAGATAAAGTAGAACACTGTTATTGGTGACCTGGTCCTTTGTATATGGCCCTCTCCACATCCCTAGCTTCATAGTGGCTCACCTGCCAAGGTTTCCAGTCCTTGTCTAGCACTCTTGTAGAGCCTGTGTGGTGGAGGCAGGGAGGAGGCACTGCTCAGACTTTCCTTGGAGTTCTAATGTAGACTCAGAGCTTGAAACTATGGTTCTGAACTGCGACTGTGCTGTTTCCTGTGTTACTGGTATCGGGGAAGCAATAGCAGCTATCTTTTTCTTAATCCTCCTGGAACACTGTGGAATCTGAAGTGAGCATGGGCATACCTGTTCTCTTAAACAGTGGACATGGAGGTAGATTGAGCCATGAAGTCTCTGCATGAATTTGGTTTGATGAAAACAGCAACATGGTGCCCTGCTCTCCTCAGAGGGCTTAGAGACATTCCAACAGGCACTAAAGGCTCCTCCTCCTCCTTCTCCTCCTTCTCCTCTCCTTCCCCTCTCCCTCTGTCCTCCTCCTCCTCCTCCTCCTCCTCTTCCTCCTCCTCCTCCTCTTCCTCCTCCTCCTCCTCTTCCTCTTCCTCCTCCTCTTCCTTCTTCTCTGTGTAATACCTCCTCAGGTATTACTCAGCCATAGGCTTAAACTGCATGGTCCCCTGGATCTGAGCATAGGAGAAACACTGGGCTATACGTGAACCAGCAGAGAGAACTGCAGCTGCCCAGCTCTTGATTCTGCCCAGGTACATAGGCAACCCATGAGAACACAGAATATTACAGATCTGAGTAAATTCTATAAGCAACCCATGAGAACATGGAATATTTCAGATATGAGTACATTCAAACAATAGATGGTGTGTCTAGCTTCCTAAACAGTAGCTAAACCAAAACAAGTGACGCAGTACAAAACAACAGAACTGCACACTTCTTTAAATACAATGCTTTCCCACACCTCACCAAAGGAACACTGGGATGAATTGTCTTTGCTGTGTGCACTGACACAGTGGAAAGGACAGTGGAAGTGGTTTCATTATCTTATCCACCAACTTCCTGTTGCTTTGTGAAGACTCTGACATTCTCTCCTTACTAGTTCTCTTGCCTGACTCCACCCCTGTTCTCTTGAGACAATGTCTCACTGTGGCTTTGCTTGAACTTACAGCAATCCTCCTCCATATGCCTCCCAGATCACTGGATTTACAGGCAAAAGTTGCCACACCTGGATATTAAACATTTCTTAATAAGATTCTCATTTTGTTTCCCTCACGACATGGCACAAGTTGTATTTGAGAACACAGATCTTAAATGTGATTCTACTTTGCACGGTAAGCAAAACAACACATTTAGTTTACAAAATACTGGCCAAGAAAATACTAGCTAGACTACAAAGAAGAGAGGGAAGACCCAAATGAAACCAGCAATGCAAGTCCATGTTACAGCTTATATGTAGACACGTGCAGGGTTATAAGGAATCACTCTATGTGACAATAAACTCCAGTGAGTGTTCATAACCATGTCACTCGGCATCTACCTGTCTGTGAGAGTTTGGCTCCTTCATGTTCAGTCACCCTGATGGTTTCTGGAGCCATACCACACTGAGGTATTCATAATAATGCCTATGCTGTTTTAAAGTATGAAAGACTGTTTCTCATCTGATATGCCAGTCAATCTTGTAACTGAAGGTATCTATACAATAAAAAGAAAGTTGTACACTTCCATCCATAATAACATAGAATAAACATTCCTATTCTAAGTGGGAAAAACGAGAGCGCAACAAGGAATGATCAGAACAAAGAAGGAATAAAGCCCCGAACACTAAATCTTGAAGATCCATGTCCTGCGTCTGGAGCTAGAATGGAATTTTCTGGTCTCAAAAAAACCTTACGTACCCTCACCCCTAAAACTATATTACTTATAGCACAGAAAACCTCTCTTGAACCTACTTCATTACATCCTTACAGCTTTTCTCAGCAGACACGGTCCAGTATCCCCATTGTACTGGCCGGTTTTGTGTGTCAACTTGACACAAGTTGGAGTTATCACAGAGAAAGGAGCTTCAGCTGAGGAAATGCCTCCATGAGATCCAGCTGTAAAGCACTTCCTCAATTAGTGATCAAGGGTTTTAGGGCCCATCATGGGTGGTGCCATCTCTGGGCTGGTAGTCCTGGGTTCTATAAGAAAGCAAGCTGATTTGTCCTATTGACAGTGTCCTTTGATTTACAGAAACTCTGCAGTTTATGAGGTCCCATTTGTCAATTCTTGATCTTAGAGCATAAGGCATTGGTGTTCTGTTGAGGAACTTTTCCCCTGTGCCCAAGTATTCAAGGTTCTTCCTCACTGTCGCTTCTGTTAGTTTCACTGTATCTGGTTTTATATGAAGGTCCTTTATCCACTTGGACTTGAGCTTTGTACAAGAAGATAAGAATGGATCGATTTGCATTCTTCTACATGTTGTCCTCCAGATGAAACCAGCACCATTTGTTGAAATGCTCGGACTTTCCCTGGAGTTCTAATGTGGACTCAGAGCTTGAAACTATGGTTCTAAACTTCGACTGTGCTGTTCCTTTTTCTACTGTCCTTTTTCCACTGGATGGTTTTAGTTCCTTTGTCAAATATCAAGTGACCATAAGTGTGCAGGTTCATTCCTGGATCTTCAATTCTATAAAAACAGCAACCAACAGATTGGGAAAGATCTTTACCAATCCCACATCTAATAGAGGGCAAATATCCAGTATATACAAAGAACTCAAGAAATTAGACTCCAGACAACCAAATAACCCTATTAAAAAATGGGGTACAGAGCTAACAAAGAATTCTTAACTGAGGAAACTTTAATGGCCGAGAAGCACCTAAAGAAATGCTCAGCATCCTTAGTCATCAGGGAAATGCAAATCAAAACAACCCTGAGATTCCACCTCACTCCAGTCAGAATGGCTAAGATCAAAAACTCAGGTGATAGTAGATGCTGGTGAGGATGTGGAGAAAGAGGAACACTCCTCCATTGTTGGTGGGATTGCAAGATGGTGCAACCACTGTGGAAATCAGTCTGGCAGTTCCTCAGAAAATTGAGCATAGCATTACCTGAGGACCCTGCTATACCACTCCTGGGCATATACCCAGAAGATGCTCCAACATATAACAAGGACATATGCTCCACTATGTTCATAGCAGCCTTATTTATAATAGCTAGAAGCTGGAAAGAACCCAGATGTCCTTCAACAGAGAAATGGATACAAAAAATGTGGTACATTTACACAATGGAGTATTACTCAGCTATTAAAAACAATGAATTCGAGAAATTCTTAGGTAAATAGATGGAACTAGAAAATATCATCCTGAGTGAGGTAACCCAATTACAAAAGAACACAAATGGTATTCACTGACTGATAATTATATATTAGCCCAGAAGCTCGCAATACCCAAGACTCAACCCACAGACCACATGAAGCTCATGAAGAAGGAAGACCAAGTGTGGGTGCTTTGGTCCTTCTTGGAAGGAGTAGCAAAATACACAAGGTAGCAAATATGGAAACAAAGTGTGGGACAGAAACTAAAAGAAGGGGCTGTCTGGAGACCATTCCACCTGAGTATCCATCCCATGTGCAGTCACCAAAGGTAGACACTGATGTAGTTGTTAGGAAGTGCATGCTGACAGGAGCCTGATATAGCTGTCTCCTTAGAGGTCTGCCAGAGTCTGACATATTCAGAGGCAGATGCTCACAGCTAACCATTGAACTGATCAAGGGGTTCCTAATGAAGGAGTTAGAGAGAAGAAGCAGAAAGGTTTGTGGCCCCATGAGGAGAGCAACAATACCAACCAACCAGAGCTCCCAGGGTCTAAACCACCAGCCTAGAAGCACATAGGGAGGACCCATGGCTCCAGCTGTGTATGTAGGGGAGGATGGCCTTGTTGGGCATAGGTGGGAGAGGAGATCCTTGGTCCCATGAAGGCTGGATGCCCAGTGTGGGGGAATTTGAGGGTGGGGACGTGGGAGTGGGGGATAGGTGGGGGCACATCCTCATAAAAGCAGGAGGAGGTAGGATGGAATAGGGGATTCCTGGGCAGGGGGAAATGGGGTAAGGAGATAAAATCTGAAATGTAAATAAAATATCCAATAAAAAAAAGGAGGCTGAGCAAGCCAGGGGAGCAAACCAGTAACATCCCTCCATGGCCTCTGCATCAGCTCCTGCTTCCTGACCTGCTTGAGTTCCAGTCCTGACTTCCTTTGGTGATGAACAGCAATTTGGAAATGTAAGCTGAATAAACCCTTTCCTGCCCAACTTACATCTTGGTCATGATGTTTGTGCAGAAATAGAAACTCTGACAAAGACACCCATCATCCTGTGATCTCTATTGTTTCACTTTCACAGATTCACACAGTAGCATCCCAGGGCCTCCATTTGGGATCTTTAACTGTAATATTACTGCCTGGCCTCTGTGACTTTCTAGAGGCATGGTGAAAGATTCCATTATTCCCGTATATTTTATGACTACAAAACCAGTACTATAGGACAATGTTGCAAAGATCTCTTGCAAGCTCTGGTTGGAGCTTGGTCCCCTTGGAGCACAATTCATTTAACTCCTGTGTGATGACCTTGTGGAAACACTATTCTAGATTGTGGTCACCAAGGAAGATCTGCATTCTCAGTCCAGGCTCTCTCCTTTCAAATAAGTTCACATTTTCACCAGCTGGATCCATTAATGGATGGGCTCTTTTCTCTGGACATATTTACTATTGTTTTGGTATGTAAAAGAATGGTTTTCTGTAACAAGAACACTTCATTTTTATCAAGGCATCAGCTAAAAAGTGACTTGCCCAAGCTCTTCTCCTACATGACAAAGTGTATCTTTTTACATCTCTCTGTCCAAGTCATTTTCTCTTTTTCACTGTCCAGCCAGATGTGCAGGAAAAGGCAGCCAGGCTGCAGTCTGAATACTCTCTTGTCTTGAATTCACCAAATGAGTCGGTCTGTTTATCTTTAAACTCAACTCAAGATTTTAGGACATGAAGAAAATGACACTAGCTCCTTTGCCAAAATATCACACCAATGGTCCAATCTCAGTTCCCAGTAGTCACTTTGTTCCCTCTTGAAACCTCCTCACCCAAGCCTCCATTCACTGTTGATCAACACTCTTGACTTCTAAGCCACCTTCAGAATTCTCATTAAGGTCTGCTTCCAGTATGTTAAGGTTTTTTCCAAACCAAAGTACCGAGCTCTTCCATATTGTACCTGATGTCAGGAAGCAAAGGACGGTGAATGCTTACACTTAATTCACTTCCTCATTTTTATTCAGTCCAGGGATCCAAGCCCAGAGAATAGTGCTGCTGGCTTTTAGGGTAGCTCTAACCATTTTTATTACTTTGATCAAGATAATCTCTCACAGGTGTACCTGGAGGCATGTCTCCTAGGTGATTAATTCTAAGTCCTGCAATTTTAACGGTCAAGACTAATTAAGACAATCTGTAAGATGAAAACATCTTAAACCTTCACATCGGGGGTCAAGTTGCTGACATCATTCTTCAGACCCACCCTGAGTGCCAAGGTAGCCAAAAAAGACCTTTTGGGAAGATCTCTGCCTGGTTCTCCTGGGGAGAACACCAACTAAGACAATGGGAAACTCAGGAGTCATGTCCAAAATATCTCAACAAATCATACAAGTTAGAAGTAATGTAAAACTTCTAGAAATATGCAACAATCTAAGTCAGAGTCATGAATAAGAAAGATAAGTGCACAAATAATACAGGAAAAAGTTACGTGAGATAGCAAACACTCCCCTCAAAGAACAACCCAGGATCTGATGGTTTTATGGGCACATGTTGTCATGCACATGAAGAAATACTGTCAACTCTTCTCCAGACATCCCAGAGAATTTCCAAACACATTCTTAAGCTCAGCCTACATCTTCCTCTACCACACAGTATAAGGAGACTGTAGGAGAGAAAATTTCAGCTCAACATCTCCAGTGAACATAGGAACACAAAACCTCCAAGGAAAGCTACTGAGACAACCTGTGAAAAGAAGCAGTTACCAAGATCACATGGGACTGACCCTGGGAAAGCCGATAGTTTGACGGATGCTGATCAATAAATGTCATACATCAAAATCACAGGACATTTGACAGGATTCAACTTTGTTTCATAATAAAAGTCCCCTAAAGTTTATCAAGAAGGAATGTACCTACACACAACCAAGGTGGTAAAATACAGGACAGTTCCTCAGCTGAAGTCACAAGGAACTACTAAGATGAGGAGTTCTCATTTGAGATCAAGAATGAGACAAACATGTCCCTCCTCACAGTCTCTATTTAATGTGGTACTGGATGCATAGCCAGATCAATTATACAAGAAAAATAAATAAATAAATAAATAAATAAATAAATAAATAAATAATACATTTCAAATGTGGGAGGAAGATGTGGAATTGTCTACCTGATAATGATATAATCTTATATATAAAAATACCTTAGACCTTCACACACACATACACTACACCACACACATACACATCCTGCACACAAACACAAACAGATGAGCACATATAATACATACACACATATACCACCAAACACACACACACACACACACACACTGAGCCCAGTTAGAACTGATGTGCAAAGCAGTATATCAGAAATACATGAGGAGTATCATTTACTGAGGTCACGTGGGAGTGGGATTTAAGAAGAGGGGAGAAGAAAGGGAGGGAGGAATGATAGAGAAAGAGGAAAGGGGGAGAAATGGACGGAGAATAAGGGAAAATGGAGGGATGGAGACAAAGAGAGAAGAAAGGGAAGGAGGAGGGATAAATGGGGAAGGAAGGGGAGAGAAAGATGGAGAGAAGGAATGAATAAATGAGGGAAGGAAGGGGTGAAGAACAGAGAGTGAACAGAGAGGGTCTGCCTCTTCTTCTTGAACTTCATTTGAGTCCTGTTTCAACAGCTTCATTCTGTTGGTGTTTGCTTCTGAGAAAGACCCCCAAATGATCCATACACACTGAGGCCACACCAGCCACAGGTCTGAGGCAGAGAGCCCCACTCTACACTGCCTGTGTGTATCCGACGTGAGCACTCACCTCTTCACTTCCAGAACAGCAATATCCTCTACCTTCTGTAGCTCATGCTCGTCTTACCAGTAGTAGACCCATCTTCCTTCACTAAGCACCAATACTCAGAAACTACTGTGTCATCCTTCAGCAAACACTGAAACATCCAAACCAGCAACACTAGCGATCCGTTAGGCACTCCGAGAACCCCCCTAATTATGTTTAAGGTTTGCATAATTTGCACACATTGTGCTGTGTCTTGATGTGTACATTTGCTTCAGTGTTCTCTCTTTTAGACTGTAAAGTAGAAGGTAGAGAAGTATCATTTTAATGATGTTTGCACAAGACTCGGCAGGAAACCTCAGCTAGGGAAACAAGGTGGAGTGGAGTCATCTGGGAGATCAGACGTGTGTGTTTTTCCAAACAAACAATCCAGTGTTTGCTAGGCTGCTTCTTGTCTATGAAGACACCAGAAGTCAGCATTTATTTGGTCTTACTTCACATACATGCATCATCAATACCCCTGACTTTCAGTTAACACCAACAGAAGGACCAGCAATATCTATATAGATACATTCTCAGCACACAGTCCTTTCTCAAGTTCACAACTGGTAACCCTGCTCTGCCCAGCCTCGCTGTCTCTCAGACTCACCAGCCAGCCACTCATTCTTTGTGCACACCGTGCCACCTTGATCTCTCACATGCCCACAGCAGCAGCTTGTGTCCAGACCTGCCTGTAACAGAACAGGTTGTTAACAGTCACAGGCCCACTTGGCAGCATCTTGAAGAGAATGAGACAAGAATGAGAGGCATGTCAGGTGTCTGGGCCACACCGTGCTGCCCCATCTTGTTATTTCCCCATGTTAGCATAAAAGAAAATTGTTGGTCATTACGCCATCCTTAATATCTCCACAATCCTTTAGTATACTGTATAAAAATCGTTAATTACTGCAATAAAGAAGCAGCACCTATTCTCCACTCAGTGTCTTGGTTGAATCTCTCCCCGGGGCTCTATAATTGCTTCAGCCAACCATTAACCCAATGCAGGGAACTAATAGAGAATATATTATTGTTTAAATAATGCATTTGCTTTGAATATACAATTATGCTATGTGGACAGGAATCATGAGAGGAATATGATTTATCACAGGGCTTTGGCAAGTATGTTAGGCTTCTTGTTGACGTTTTGAGGCTTGGCCAAACTCTCTGACAGTAATATACCCAATTCCTTAGACCATCTGGAACAGAGTCGGTGACCCATGAACTCTTATCTTCCCTCAGGTCCCCATTCATGATCAGCCTCTGCTCTCATTGATTAGCCAGTGACCTTCATTTGTTGACTAATAATTGGACTGAGTGATCATTCTGTTGCCATTGGCACAGAAAAGGGATGCTAGTCTTCACCCAGGCTGCTGGATTTGAGCTGCATGTAGTAGATGTTTACTGGAGAGTGATTACGGTTAGAGGCTGTGGGGTTACAAAATGAATAAACTGGAGACTTAGACTTTGAATACTCAGGGAATTGTTATAAAATTCCTGATGGTTGTATAGTGTTTGCTATAGGTGTGTCCTACCTGAAACCTGCAGACAGCATGCATCTCATGTAAGCTGTAAATGTGGCCCAACACATTAGGTCAAAAGTTTGGATGTCCCTGATATAGTCGGCAGCTGCTGCCAGTTCAGCCTGAACAGAGGATGCTTCCAAGAGCAGGCAGCTCACCTTCCCACAGAATCAGCCCAGCTCCATGGGGAGAATGTCAGTGTATCTGCAGTTCAGGCAAGAGACTCGGGCCATTGAGGTACTGCTGGTAGGGTTGAGAGCTGGTAGACTTGAGTTGAGAGAGTTTCCAGGTGCTGTGTAGCTCCTGAAAACAAGTGGGCATCCCTGTCATGGCTTGATGGGAGCAGGGTGGCCAGAATGCTGTGGAGAAAATTGAATGTTGTTGTCTTGACCCTGTATCCACATATTCTTTAAGGAATCATTGTTGCTTGTAACATCAGTACACAGTCCAGTTTTAGTCATCCCAGAGCTCAGGGCACTGACACCATGCATTCATTGGTACATGCAGACACTGAGTACTTGAGTTGAAATTTCCTCAATGCTCATGTAACTGGGGCTCCAACCAGACTGACCCTCCACTCGGCACCTCCCTCCTCTCTCTTCCCCCATTGTTTTAATCTCTAATTTCTACCCAGTCCAAGTACCTCTACCTGTGAAAATAATCGATTCTTTCAGCCCACACAGATAATTTATCTTTTCTCTTATTCTATTTCACCCCATCTCTCTAGGCTTAACATCCCCGCACTTCCAACCATCCTGATTTATTTTGTTTCAAAATCTTTTTTTTCCAGTTATTATTTTCTGATTTGTGTCAACCGGAAATTTTATGGTTGCTCCATCCCTGAGTAAAGATATCATCCCTGACTGAGCGCTCTTTCTGCATACAGAGAGCCCTGCTGTGAGATGGGACAGTGTGGCTCAGCTGTAGAAGGACTCAGGGAGTCTGCAGAGAACCCAGTATGAAGGCAGAGGGTGTGAGCCCTACACGCTGTGGCCAGCTAGTGGCCAGGCCCAAGGAGACTTCCTCAATAGGGAGGCAGTGTGGTAAGGAGCTCAAGATGATCCCAGCAGCCTCTCAAGTATCTCTAGTAAAAGGAATATGTATGAAAAAAAATAGCAGCATGTCTCAGAGCCTCAGAGGCTGGAGACTCTGCAGTAGATCTTCAAGCTACATGCAGAAGGTTGATGCAACCAGGGAATTCTAGGTCAGAATGTTCCAGATTAGATTACAGAGACAGCAAGGTAGCCAGTGTACTAAGACAACATGATTAACCAGAGCCCAGGGACAAAGAAATCATGAGGTCATCATCAGTGAGATAGAAGGTTTGGGGGCTGGCAGTAGGTGGAGGCATTCCACCTCTGTGAAGCAGGTTCTGGATCCTCGGGTCCCGCTGGATGGTGATTTGCACAGATCTAGGGAAGAAGAAAAGACCCAGCGGAGAGCTTCACATTGAAGACATTATGCATGTGGGCTCCTTTAATATTGTCCCAAGTTGACAGTGCATCCTGGCCAAGTGCCAAAGTGATATGAAGAGGAGAAGACCAGGCCAGTCAAAAAATGTTCAGAGTAAAACGCAATGTCACATTTAATTTGCGCTTTAAAAGTCAACACGAGACTTCATGGGTGCAGCTAAGGACCTTTCTAGCAACATAATCTTGCAGCAAACCCCTGTTCCTCTGACTTTTACAGTCTTTCCATCCCTCGTTTCTACAATGATGGCTGTGCCTTAGAGACAGGATATATGTTGTACATTGTGTCAACCGTGACTAGGACATTTTGATTGCTTGTGGTTTTCTCTAGTGATCTCCATCTACTGCAAAAAGAAATTTCCTTGATGAGTGTCTTAATTAAGGTTTTGCTGCTGTGAACAGACACCATGACCATGTCAAGTCTTATAAAGGTAAACATTTAGTTGGGGCTGACTTACAGGTTCAGAGGTTCAGTCTATTATCTTCAAGGTGGGAGCATGGCAGCATCTAGGCAGACATGGTGCAGGAGGAGCTCAGAGTTCTACATCTTCATCTTAAGGCTTCTAGCAGAATACTGGCTTCCAGGCAGCTAGGATAAGGGTCTTAAAGCCCACACCCACCATGATACATTTAATCCAACAAGGCCACACCTTGTAATAGTGCCACTCCCTGGGCTGAACATAGACAAACTATTTAGGACTACAGACACACACACACACACACACACAGAGAGAGAGAGAGAGAGAGAGAGAGAGAGAGAGAGAGAGAGAGAGAGAGAACCAATGAAAGAAAAACGGCCATGCATTTCAAAGAGAGTAAAAAGGGGTTCATGAGAGAGAGGGTTTGGAGGAAGAAAGGGCAAGGGAGAAATTATTATATTTTAATCTCAACAATAGGAGCAAGAAAGGTAAGGTGAACTTTTGATGGAATTACTAAACCATATGCCAGTTACCATATTTCCGATGGCATGGGTATAGATGAGCTTGTGTGCATGTTTGTACACATCTAGGCAAGTGTGTACACGAGCATGCAGATGTGAATGCATCAATGCATGTGTGCATGGGTGTGCAAGGTATGAGGGATAAGTGTGTGTTCATATATATGCACATGTGTGCAAAGGTGAATCAATGTGCTTGTAGATATATATACATTACAGAACAAGTGACTTACCAAGCAAGATACCAAGTGTCCAAGACCATTGCTGTTCCCTTAAACATGCACTGCAAGGAGGAGGTGGAGCATGACTGAGAAAGACACCTGAAGTTTACCTCTGGCCTCTACATCCATGAGAATATATGCATGCCCTTTCCCATGTATGCACAAACTCTATATCTATCTGTCTGTCTGTCTATCTGTCTGTCTGTCTGTCTGTCTATCATCTTCCATGAGAATATATGCATTCCCTTTCCCATGTATGCACAAACTCTACATCTATCTGTCTGTCTGTCTATCTGTCTGTCTGTCTGTTTATCATCTTCCATGAGAATATATGCATTCCCTTTCCCATGTATACACAAACTCAATCCATCTGTCTATCATCTTTCTTTCTTTCTCTCTCACTTTGTGTGTGTGTGTGTGTAATTTTCTATTTATTAAATTAATTTGTGTATTTGTATTGAGCTTACTTGTTGTTTTGTGTGTTCACTCGTGAAGTTGGCTTTTGCTTTTATTGAGAAGAGGCCAAGGATCACATTAAATCCACTAGAACTGCTGTTACAGGAGGTTGTGAACTACCCAGTATGGTGCTGGGAATGGAATGGGAGCCCTCTGGGAGAGCAGCAAGTGCTTCTAACCACTGGGCAATCTCTCTGGCTCAAGATTTTGTGTTTTATAATGTTCCTGATAATGTTCTTATTGTATTTCTAATAATGTTTTCTTCTGATTTACATGTCAGAAGTTTCTTAAGTTGATAACATGTTTGTATCTTTATTCCTTTGGCAACTTTCTGTGCTATTGCATTCATCTGCTGTCTGTGGCCTGATGGTCTTACTTGCCTGTGAGCACTTCTGCATGCTTTAACAGTGAACATTAACTGATCAGCTCTTGCTCTCGAGAGCATTGGTGCTATTCTGAAGGGCTGTAGCCCTCGCAACCCAGTTAAGGAGAAACCTCAGAACACAGCCTGGTGCACCTGAATATTTGGTTCCGAAAACAACACCCTCTTGCTTTTTAAACTTCTCCATTTGTGCAGGGTCTTTGTCTATGATTCCCAAGCCTTATTGTTTTCATAGTCCAGACTTGCCTGGTAGGTTTATTTAATTTATATCTTAAGTACATGCTGTTTGAATCTGCTGTGATCTACTTACTGTGTTTTTAAATTTTATTAATGTTTCTTTTACTTTCTTACTCCCAGTTGATCTGCATATCATAGGTTTAGTTTCCTGAAGCACAGCTTCGGGTACAACTAGCCTAGCTTTACTTCCTTTTAAAATTTTAATACATTTTAATTTATTTAAACTCTGTTGTCGGAGGCCACAAGCTATAGCCACTATGGAAGTCAGAGCACAACTAGGGGGAGATGACTCCTTCTTCTGTGACGTGAGTCCTGGGGATGAAATTGGCCGTGCTTAGCAGCACCTTTATCTACCGTGCCACCCCACCAGCTATTCTCTTCCTTTTAAAATGTGAAAGTGTAAAGCCATTTGCCCATCTAATACAGTCCTTATATCATTCCAAAGACTGTGGCATATCCTTGAGTTTTGTGTTCTGATTTTTTTTTAAAGTCACCTAGATATAATTTATAAAACTTTAGGGCACAGCTCGATGATTCTTCATCATTCATATACTTGCATAATGATCACCACAATTCAGTCCTAAGAGCACAGCCCCAAATCTCCCTGTGTGTCCTTTGGCACAGTGCAGAAAGTCACAAGTGTTTCCTGTCTCCATGGACAGGCCTTTTCAGAGAGTTTACATCCTTGTTTTGTGCAAGAGGTATTGACCACCCGCAGTGCTTATGTCCTCTCTTTATGATAATGCAAAACCCAAAGCTGCACAGGCAACAGGAAATACCTAAGTGGGCAAACTAGAGAAGTGTGTACCCATGTCCATATATATGCATCTGCTCATCATGTGTTTATATGTGCATGTGCAGATGCAAGCGTGAGCACATGTGCACATATGTGTGCATCTATGCAGGATCTCACCAAAGGGTATGTTTCTACATATACACTGCAGCCTCCAGCAGGACTATGCTCCTTCCTGTGGATGGCATCTGGTCTGGGCTGTACACCCTGTGTGTTCTCCAGTGATGGGCTCAGAATTATTCCAGTGCTTTGGGATTGAGCACAGGGCTGTGATAAACATGGTGGAGAAGGTACGTGAAGACCAACAGTCCTGATTCTCTTCTCTGTATCCTCGGCAGCAGCATCGCTCAGTCACAAAATCACATTTAATACCTTAAACAACTGCCCAACTGTTGCCCAACATAATACTGACCTTTGACACTTTCCTGGCAGCGTGCAAGTGTTTGGTTCCTCGTGTCTTCACTGGCACCAAACATTGCCAGCTTATAACATAATAACAATGAATTATTTTTAGAATAATTTGAAGTTTACTTAAGTGAGTACGTACAGAACACATAGATTCCTATAGCTCCCCGTTGCCAACATAACCTACAGAGTGGTGGCAGTGGCAGGTGCTGGCCCTCCACTGACTCAGGAATTTGTAGCCCATTACTTGCCCTGAGGATCACTAGGATATTGTAAGTGAAGGCAAATGTCTAATGTCATGGATCTAGCATGATAATGTCATGCACAGAAACTGTTCCACCCTACACACTCTGTGTGCTAATTCCCCTCAAAGCCAGGTCACCACTTACCCCCTCATTGATTCCATAGTTCCGCCTTGTCTGGAAGGTCATGCAGTTAGACTCTCAGTACATGCATTTCTTTCCTTCAAATTCAGTTACATGTGCTTATAGTTCTCCATGTCTTCTTGTCTTGTGGCTCGGGGACTCATCTCTCAGCTGCACAGAGCATCCTTCGTGCAGACTTGCAGTCAGTTCTCAGTAGATACCAGTTTGTTCGTTAGCTTACTGTGTGACTTCTCAATTATGAACAAAGCTGCCATCTACATCCATGTACTGGTTCTGTGTGGCCTGAATCCTAGGCATGATGGTGGGGTTGTATAATAACAATATCCCTAGTTTTGTAAGCGCTAGTACGTGTATCCAGAAGCAGCTACACTGTTCTGCACTCCCACTGGCATGGCTCCATCTCGTTTTTATGTCAGCATCTCGTTGTTTGGAATATTACAAGTTTGTGACATATCAAATCAGGTTGTATAATGTCTCAAGCTTTATTCTTCTTGCTCAAGATTTCTTTGACTGTTCAGGATCCTTGAAGTTCAGTGTTGTTTTCTTCTATCTAGAATAAAATGTCTTTGGGATTTTCACAGGATCCCGTTGAATCTCTGAGTCAATTTTTAACAATGTAGACACTTTAACAATATTAATTCTTTCAACCCAGAAACTCTGTGTGTCTTTCTATACATTTACATTTTATTCATAAATTATTTTTTTTGTATAAAGATGTATACTTCCTGAATCAAATCTATTTCTAATTTATTTTGGTGCAACCAAAAATGGGATCGGTTTCTCAGCTTCTTTGCTATGCTATTTTGCTGGTCGTGTGTAGAAATGTAATTTATTTTTATTTGTTGATTTCTTTGTTGACAGCCGAGACTTTCTCAGCCCCGCCCCCCCCAAAAAAAGAACAAAAGAAATCTAGTTCCATGTTCTTGCCCAGGTGCAAACTTGGCCAGGTCCAGTCTGGGGCAGGGGCCAGGCTCTTGAGGGAGTTAATGCTTTGGTGCCTGGAAAGTTGGTTTTTCCTCATGAAGAGACTGGCGTTATCCTGCCCAGGGCTGCTGTGTGCTTGGTCTCTGACATTTTTGAGGAAGCCCATGTTCCTTTTGTACAACCAACATTGCTTGTTTACCATCGTGCTGACTTAATCTCACTGTACAATGAGTATTTGCTGATTCTGCTCTTTTTTCCCTCTCACACATAATATATAAGATGCTGTATTTCTTCGTGAATTCTCTTCCATGACCCATCAGCTTGTGTGAGACATTGTAATTCCAAACTTTTATATTTTCTCTATCTTCCCATTCCCTGTTTCTCCTTTTTAAGACCCTCTCACTGACCTTCTGGTCCAGGTCAATTTTGTATGTTGCAACTTGATGGATTTGTCTCACTTTTAGTGATTTTGTAGTGATTTTTATTTTGTTATTTTATACACCAGCTCTTATTGACAGAAGAGATGTTTAACTTCTTTTTGTCCATCTGAACACATTTTATTTATTTTGTCTTTTTGCTTAATTGCTCTGTCTAGTATTTCTAGTTCCACATGGTCCAGTACATGCCAGAATGATTACCCTGGCTTGTCCCTGATCATAGAGGAAATGCTTTCAGAAAGCTTTTATAATCAGATGTGGTTTTAGCCTTGGACTTGCTGTATGTGGCCTTTATTGTGTTAGATGCATACTGTCAGCTTATTTAGGGAGAACTTCTACCAGGAGATCATGGTGAGCCTTTACACGTGCATTCTGTGCCTGTGGGATTCTTGCATGGTTTTACCCTCAGCTCTCATGTGTTTCTTTCCGTTAACCTCTCTGTTATCTTGATCTTTCATCTGTTACCTGATCTTATTCTTACATGGTATTATTACTATTGTAGGGAAGTTGTTGACTGTCTCATCCTTTCTGTGCACTTCAGATATTTATAGGCCTTCACAATTTTATTCTCCCAATAATCTCTAATTTTGCTATAGCTGGGGAATATGCTCCATGTGATGATTTTAATCTTTTAAACTCTTTTACTTATGGTCTGGTCACATGGTTAAGCCTATAGAATACCTGTTTCTGTGTGCTTGGAAAACGAATGCAAGCTGCTACTTAGGAGAAGCTTTCAGAATTATCAGTTAATCATCTGCCCTTTGATTTTCTCTCATTTTATACCCATCACTGACAGTGGACTGTTGACATCTCCAGACATAGCTGTTGAGTTCTCCACATCTCCTGTGATTCTGTTTAATTTTACTCTGTGTGTTTGGGGCTCCATTGAGTACCCACTTAAAGCTATTGCATCCTGGTGGCACTTCAATGAAATATTCTGTTTCTTCTCTAAGTCATTAGTGATTTTGAGCTTTGTAAGTTTGAAAGTCTGTCGTTTTTTTCTCCTGACTTTATATCCTCACTCTAGGTTTCCGGTTATGACCATTTGTCACAAGTTCATACTCATTCATGTAGCAGTCCTGGGCAGCACAAGCTGGCTGTGTGATTGGAGTAGAATTAAAGCCCAGGTCTTCCCTGCTTGTGGTGATCATTGCTAGGGAGAAAACCTGCTCTTTCTCCAAAAGAAAGAAAGAAAATATGAGATCCAAGAGTCTGACTCAGTGGACGAACATGACTGCTCATGGCGTGGTGCTCATGACAAGAGGAGGCACAAAGGGTCTGCTCAGTGGACAGAGAAGCTAGCCAGTGAGGATACTTCTACCTAAACCAGTACTCTGGTTTGAAAAAAATATAAAGATTAGACTAATTAACCAATATCTATGAATATGCTACCAACATGAGAAATGTGAAGGACAATATAAAGTATTCTGGAAAACTCTCCTTAAAAATAAAACCTATAAGATAAGCAGGCAGCCCACACCTTTAATACTCAGGAGGCAGAGGTGGACCAATCTCTGTGAATTTGAGGCCTGCCTGGTCTACAGTGTGAGCTCCAAAACAGCCAGGGATATCTAATATGACTAGATAAATTAATGGTAGTAGTATTGGTTGTGGTAGTAACAAGATATTACCTTCAAAACAACTTTTCTCAAGTCTGAATCACATGGTGGTCACTTATGCTGAGCTTATCAGACATGGGTCAAGCAAGTCCCTTTCTGGGAACAACTGACCACTTTTTTCGAGCACAGCTCCTCTCTGCAGCTGGGACTTGGAAAAGAGAAATTAATTTATTAATGCAGTTCTTTGAGCGTGCAAACTCTCATGGTGACGTGTGTAATGAGCCTCTCCGTAAACTGAGGCCCGAAGACTCATTATAAAGGTGTCCTTAGGAGCAGCCAGTGGGGGGAGCCATGTGTGGCTTCATAATGAGGGCCTGATGACAGGTGCAGAAACGGGCCTCCCAGCCGCAGCTGGAGGAGCCTGTGCTGCAGAGAAATCTAGCTTGTCACTGTTGCTCCATGACAGAGGGTGAGTCCTCTCTCTAGGAAGAGTCCCACCCACGTAGAGACCCCAGTGGATCTACATTTGTGTGTGACTTCAGCAAAATCTTTCTGAAAACTCCTTTCCTATAGTCTCCTGCTTGAACTGATTTAGGGCATCTCTTGGCAATCTTCAGATTTAAACACAAAAGCATAAGAAAACAAAAATCTCCTGCATGGCCTGCATGTGTTTTTCTCTCTCTCTCTCTGTCTCTCTCTGTCTCTCTCTGTCTCTCTCTCTGTCTCTCTCTGTCTCTCTCTCTGTCTCTCTCTCTGTCTCTCTCTCTCTCTCTCTCTCTCTCTCTCTCTCTCTCTCTCTCTCTCTGTGTGTGTGTGTGTGTGTGTGTGTGTGTGTGTGTGTGTGTGTACACATAATTTAGCAACACCCCATAGCCCTTAGAGGAACTGCAACTTGGCAATAGAATCCCATATTCTGGGACACGATGAAAGGTGTCCATTGCTTCTAAGTTTACAAAGTTGTGAGCTGTGAACCATTTTCCCTTTGAGACAGGAAGATAACCAATGGGCTTTCCAAGGAAGCAGTCAGCCTTGTAAACAGGAGCCTGCACCTGAACCCTGAAGTCTCCATTTCCTGCTTTTGTGAAGCAGCTTGTTTCAGTGATGGCTCAGCACACAGTCAGCAAGAGATTCTGATCTTTGTAATGTCCTACACTTTTCAGTCCTCAATATCGTCTACTTGGTTCTTCCCACTGTGTTTAAAGTGATCTCTGAGTTAGGCCCTCTAGTTACCAAGCTTTGGGATTCTGCTGGATAATTAACACAGGCCCTCATTCACTGAGGTTTCATCTTTAATAATAACTAAAAACCAAGGAACAGATATTTAAGCCACTTCACAGAGACAGTAGGAAATGTAAGGAGTCTGTGAGGTGAAACTCCAGGAAGCTCCTGTGAAGTTTCACCACTAAGGCTTGGTCTTGAGGGTCAGAATAACCAGGAAAAGGAAATCTGTGCAAGAAATTCTGTAGTGTGATCAGTGGAACCTGAGCTATATTCAATCGTTAAAATATATTGTTTAAGAAAGGACAGTTGCCAGGCGGTGGTGGCGCACTCCTTTAATCCCAGCACTTGGGAGGCAGAGGCAGGCGGATTTCTGAGTTCGAGGCCAGCCTGGTCTACCAAGTGAGTTCCAGGACAGCCAAAGGCTATACAGAGAAACCCTGTCTCGGAAAAAAAAAAAAAAAAAAAAAAAAGACAGTAAACCTTGCCTCCGGGGGTCTGACTGTATACTGCAGGCTGGTTTTGAACCTATAGTTCACTTGAGTTTGCCTCCCTCCTGGGTTTGGGATTACAGTGTAAAACACAACAGTGAATAATTATTGGTTTTCTTTGTATTACAACTTACCTAATTTTGATAAGAACAACAGACAAAAAAATTTTTAAAAAATTAGATCTCTTAGCACACAAATTCACCTAGTAGTGTGGATTAAAGAGCATTTCTCCACAGACGGGGAGATGACTCAGTGGGTAAAGCCTTTCCTACATTAGCATGAGGGTCTGAGTTTGGATCCTTAGAATCCACTTAAGGCCAGAAACAGAAACAGTAGTATACACCTGTAATCTCTTCACCCCTAGCACAAGATGAGGACAGAAACAGGAGAATTCCCAGAAGCTCATGGGCCAGTTAAGCTGGTGTAACAAAGGGGGACAATTAAAGTTTCTGTCTCAAAACAAGAGGGAAGGTAAAGACCGACACCCTAGGTTGTCCTTTGAATGCCACACATGTGCAGCTGACACATGCATACCCATGCTCACATGTAAATTCGCACACACAAGCAAACATTCACTCACATCATATTACATGCACATACACGTTTTTAAAAATTCCTATCTTTCCAGAACAAATACAGCATGTCAATCTCAGTGATGAGTGTTCTCTCTGTAGAATGGGCTGTGTCTCCCATGAACATGTGGAGACTGACACCATTATGTAAGCTTCTCAGAGCAAGGTGTTAGCTGTAGATATGAAACATGTATTACATGTATTACATGTCCCTGGTAGGTAGCCTGCTTTTATGCACAGACATCAGTATGATCCAGCCTGTGTGAAACCATTTAAAATGTGCTCCCAATAGCACAGCCTTGCAGGTATACTCCTATAGTAATTGTAGAAGGTTCCTCACTAAAACTGCCTGATCCCAGGCCTCTGCCTACCTGTTTTCCAATATCTAGCAGGCTCACACTGTGCACAAAAGACCCTGGAGAAGTCCAAGGCAAACAAGTATTTAGGACTTTCAAGGAAACGGGAGAAATTGTCAGCTGGGTACTCCTCCTCCGATTAATAAAAGCCTACAGTTCAAGGATACTAGAGGCTCTCACCCCATCCCTAGAATCTGATATAACAGTAAAATAAATCCACTGAAAGGCCCTACACATCTGACCTCACCTCTGACTACACCCAAGGCCCAACTATTGCTAGAACACACAAGCATGCATGTAAACGTTTAATGGGCAGCATTTCCCTTGCCATGATATTGTCAGCACTACAAAGAGCTGAAAAGACTTCCTTACAGTATTTGAAAAGGTCACTAAATTCATCCGGAAAGCTTCTGTCATTTGGTAGAAGAGTAGGTTTTGCACTATATCTATGCAGATTCACGTTTGCACCATCCAGGAGTGTCAATCAAATTATCAATCAGTGTTTGCATCGGAAGTCCATTTCACTCAGCACAGAGAGACACTCAGCACAGAGAGCCCAAAATAAGCTGCCATATGTATATAAAAGCACCCTATCCTACGCAGCTCTACTGGGTTCCTCTCAGAGAGGGTCTGCTAATTCACCCACAGTATATCCCACAGAGGGTGTGCCTTTTCACAAGAGTGGTTTACTACTACCCCCAACAATGGGGACAGAGAGCAGGTGTAATGTGCCCTCCTTTTCATTTACACAGATCTTGTTGCTACTCCCTGCCTGGGTCGTTGAAGACCCTGCACTTGGGGTTTCCATGCCTGGGGTGGAAGGATCTTGATATTTCCCTGAAAGGGTGTCTTGTACTGATACCACCACATCTGTTTTTCTGAGGATAGCTTCTGACCTCTGTATCAACCACTTGACTGTAAATTCAGTCTCACCCTAGACACAGAGAGGAAGGTAGTAGGCTGCTAGGGGTAGATACAGGAACCTGGACTTCCCAGAGGCTGGCTGCTTCCTGGGAAAACACAGCCACAGAAAATGAGCTGATGATATCCCTGGGATGTTCCATCCAATGAGCTTAATGTAAAGCAAAGTGAGTCTGAAACTGAAGGCTGAGACAGAGAGCCCTAGCAGTGTGGAGCAGGCTTATAACTCTCACCCAGCATCCCGCAGGGTTGGGGGTGGATAAGGCTGGCATTCTCCATGAACATGCTCCTTGTAGCTTTCTCTGAAGAACCTTAGTTGGAATTTTATACCTGGGCCCAGCGGACTCATCTTTGGGGAGAGCCATGTTGCATGTCCGCTTTTTCTGACTTCATCATTTGGAATTTCTGCTGTTGTTACCAGTCTCATCAGAGGCCAAAATGTGGGGCCTGGCTGTTGCTTGTATGCATTTGCCCATTACATGTGACACAACCACCCAAGATACTGTGGTCCAGGTCAAAGGCCCCATCCTACCAACCAAGGATCTGCTGATGCCAAGGTGGTGAGATGTGACCTTCCCCTGACCCCAGAGCCTGCAGGCAGAGTATGTTCCTCCCTACCTAGTGGGCAGGCAGAGACTATGATTGCAGACTGGGAGTGTCAGTGGTCCATTTTCTTGGTGAGCCTTAGAGACCCAAAATGGACTTCTCGAAGGCTTCCAGGGATGCTTTTCCACATTTTAATGCAGTTGTGTCCTCTGGTACCACTTCCAGGCCAGTGCCAGTAACGCTGCCATAAATGTGATAACATTAAACCAAAGTTTGTCACCTACTTTTTCCCCACAATAAGATAAACCAGTGGTTCTCATTCCATGAGTCATAATCTCTTTGAGGTCTGCATATCAGATATCCTACATAACAGACACTTACATTATGATTCATAACAGTAGCAAAATTATAGTTTTGAAGTAGTAATGAAATAATGTTATGGTTGGTGGTCACCACAACATAAGGAACTGTATTAAAAGATTGCAGTATTAAGAAAGTTGAGAACCACTGGCTAAAACATATCCCTTCAATTCACACACTAATGCTTTAAGCCTCAAGACCTCCAAATGTGGCTCTATTTAGAGGCCAGCCTTTAATGGCTGATTAAATGAAAATGAAATCGATAGCATTGACTTCACCCAGTGGAGGGCCTGGTGAGAAGAACGTGGGAACAACTGAGACGCCACACAAAGACAGAGGGAGAAGACAGGCCACATCTGTAAAGACACATCTGGTACTCACTCTAGGCCACCAAGACAGGAGGGAACAAATGTCTGCTGGTGACATGCTGTGTTCACCAAGCAGATAGGAGGATGCAGTGATGCCTCTGCATGCATTCACATCCAGAAACTGGGTGCTTCCTCCTCTTCAAACACATGGTAGTTCCTAAGTCATACTATGACAAACACAGAAATGTGTGCCTCATCCCTTGGCATATCAATGCATGTGTAAAGTTTCTGAAATATTTGATCAGCACATGTCACTCTGGAAAGGTGAGTATGTTTATCTTGCAACTGGGTGTGAAAGGCTCTGCACCCACCATGGGCGTGCAGCTCAGAAGCCAAAGATCAGATGAAAAAGAAAGCACAGAGGTCACGCCCTGGGGACGGAGTATAAGCAAGATGTGTAAAAACCTCCCAGCCATCCAGAAGAGCCATGGACAGGATGACATTCATTATGTTGGTTTCATGCAGCCGGCTTGCATATTAAAAATGAAGAGAAGCCGAGCAAAATCAGAGTCCGAAAAGGCCAGCTGCTTTCCTTGCTTTTGTTCCTTTGCAAAGCAGCCATTGATAATCAACACACAAACAGGGGGTGGGCCCTGTGGTCAGTGCACCCTTTAAATAGAGTGAGAAGGTAGCATCAGGCAAAGCAGCAAGGGTCCCCAGTGTTCTGTGGACTGACCTTTCTGTAATTGTGCATTCTGGACAAACAGACTGCAGGCACAGGGCTGGGAAGGTCCTCCTCCCACCTCTCAGCAAAATGAGCCCCCCTTTTAAAGTGAAAAGGCATTATTGATCAAAGAGAGGGGTGGCTCCCTATGTAAAGAAGGCACAGCTGGTGTCGCCCCGTGTCTCACGAAGACGACACCGATGCCCCCCTCTTATTAAAAACTGGCCAGATTGCATTCCAAGTCCAGCCTGCAAAGTTAATGATAAGCTCACAATAGAGCACCAACATTGATGTGAGCCTTGTAATACACCCTGATTACTTGCGTTTTCATTAGTGGCCGAGCAGCGGGCTGGCCGGATGGTATTTGACACACAGACGGATGCTCCCAGGCGCTCTGCGCAAAGCAGCCTCACTTCAAAGTCCTTGCCCTGCTGGTTTGGTTTACACCTGAGCCAATTAGCTGGGGAGATCAGAAGAAGCCTGAAAATGGAGCTGAGTCCTTATTTCTGGGTTGGAGAAAGTCACTTGATCCCAGGTAAAAAGATACCAGGAGAACAATAGCAGAGAAAGTGAGAGGGGATGGGAACCAAGGGTGGCAGGCACTGTGTACACACATGGAGCCCAGGACTGGCCAAGAACAGGCTGGAGCGAGGCCTGGCCCTCACTCAGGGGGTTTGTTAGGCTTTTGTTGGCAACAAAGGAGCTAATTGAAACGAAACAGTCTGCAGTCTGTTTGTTGGCACATCAAATATGCTGTAAGATATGCTGATGTGTGCTCCCCCTGAATTATTGAACATCACAGCTTCCAGAAATAAGACAGGCAGGCAAGGCTGAGAGAGGTGCTGACAGGGCCACACTGCTGTTTTGAAGGCCAACTGCCTGGATACCAAGGAGCACTTCAGCACTCGGGCACTTCTGGGTTCACCTGAAATTGTGAAAGGCACCAAACCCAGGAGAGAGAAAAGACCCAGCCTCCACCCTCTCCACAGGGAGATCCAGTCAGAAGAGAGCTGGTGTAGCATTATCTGTTGGGCCAAATGTTCCAAGCACTTCTGGAACAGGACATCTTTGGTGCTGGGGACAAGTGAAGTGGAACCTGCTGGATCAGAGCCCTGTCCTGCTGTCACTAAGCCACAAAACAGAAGAAGGAGACACTGAAGGAAATGGCAAAAAGACACAAGACACATTGTGAGTCATTTTAAAGCAGTTCGTGAACATGGGCATCCTCACATGTTTGTGAGCTTATGATCCTGTGTGTGCACAATCTTGTTGCATAGATGTAGATACAGTATGGTAGGAAGAGCTTCAAGTCCTAGGGGCCAGAACACTTTTGTGGAATTAACTTCAGCAAAGCCCACCTGGGCCTTGATGCAATGCTTGGTAAGTTAAGGTATTTTTCTCCCTTCATTGAGTGAGAATCATACTTTTCTCGTACTTTGCAAAAAGATGTCTCATTGGGGTCTCAAGACATTGTTCATGTCAGGAAACAAAAGATATGACGGAGTAATCAGAGGCCATGGTGCAAACCCAGGAGCCTCTCTCGACAGAGCCTTGGAATGCAGGCACAAGGGTCACTTCCATGGATGACAGAAGGATCATAGTCAAAGGATCCAGGCAACAAAGCCAGCTTGACACAAGGCAGCACCAACCAGAGGTCTAAACATCAGCCCTACATAGGACAAATGGTTAACAGATCAAGTGTGACTAACAACATTGTAGTGAAATTCCTAGGAGTCATACAGGCCAGATCTGCTGGTGATCAGGCTCTGGAGGCAGTGGTCTCTCAAGATTAGAAATGCCTGACTGTCAATTAAGCCTGACCTTACACCCTGAACCCATCTCAACTGAGTGACCCAGTAACCTCGACAAACTGAAATGGTACATTTGATTTTCATATGTAGAATGAGCATAGCTTCTTATGTTTTGATAGGCACAGATATAGAAGACAGTATTGGGTGTCAGGTCCTATTCAAGTGCATTCTCCATGCTGAATTTGCTGCCTGCTTCTTCTCCAGCCTTGGAAGCTGCCTTGACTATTTGACTATGAACTCTAAAGTGGACTGGATGAAATGAGATGAGAGGAAGTTAGAACCCCAAATCACTCTAACTCAACAAGATATAATGGATAAGACATAGATTGACAGAAAATACAGTATACATGAATAGAGCAGAAAGCAAAGACCAAGGGGGCTGAAATGCCTCAAAGATCTACAGAGAGTGCCTATAGGGATATTTCCCATAAGGAGGGCAACTCCTTCCATGAAGAAGAGAAGGAGGAGGCTGAGGAGAAGTCTTAGGCTGAGAGCCAGGACTGGCAGAATCTGGAAACAGATGGAGCTAGAGATCTCAGGGAAGAGTTTGCCATTCAAAGGTACTAGCTGGAAGCTGGTCATGGAAGGATGACCTATTTAGTACCAGTGATGAACTTGGAGCTGTCTATTGGTTGCATGCTCTGCAGCTGGAGATCTGAGAGGAACATCTCGGAGTCTATGCTATGAACATTTTGTTGACACTAAGGAAGACTAGAGAAAAGGAACAAAGGAGTAGGTGAAAATTCAAACTGCCACATGACAGGTCCAATGCAATCATAGCAAGAATTACACTAAACGTAAATGACTAAATGCTACGATAAACAAGGAGATTTCCAGACTAATCAATGAAACAAGAACCAGCAGTGATCTTTCTTCTAGAGCAAGAATAAACAGAACAAGGAAGATAGGAAGGATCTTGTGCTTTCTTACCAAAGATGGGCCTCCTATCATCATATATGTAGACTTTATCAAGGAGCATCCAGGAACCAGTGGGCACATGATGGCATGGTGGTAACATGGAAAGAACATGAAAATGTATCCATTGCAAATTTTTGTGAAGCCACCTGCTGACATAGAAATGATACATGCAACAAACTGACCCTGTGCTTCAAGTTTGTCTCTAGAAACTATAGAGTGCATAGATGTGCTATGCGTCTTTCCTTAGTCACTGACTTGTTGCTGATATTCATGGTGTCTGGGCCTCATTCCACCTTGGAATCGGCACACACCTGAAGGGAGATACGGTGCTAGGTGTCAGACCCCACTACATATTATGGTCTGTTTCAAATACTCGATCCATGAAGGCACAGCTACCTCAATGTTTCTGAAACACCTTGTTTTTAATATTTTATCAACTTTTTTCTAGTAGCTTCAGTGAGGTGATAAACGCTAACAACAACTGATAAGTCACAGTGTCTCCAAGACCTCTCCTCCCAGCAACTACTATCTGCTCCCTGCTCCCCCTCCTGTGGCTTTGGACTTAATTCACTCAGATGTTACCATGTATAGGTATAGGAAATTTCCATTGTATAGATTGCATTTAAGGTCTGCTTCTCATGCTAGTAATTAAACTCCAAGAAAAAAAAAGACATGAACAATGTCTCCAGCACAGACATAAACTCAATAATGGACAGAATTTTCAAGAACATAGATGATGATAGATGAGAGAGAGAGATGACAGATATGTGACAAATAAATAAATAAATACATAGATGACAAATAGGCAGAAAGTTAATAAATACATAATAAATGGTCAATGATAGATAAGTACATAGATTATAGATAGATAACAGGTAAGAATATTAAAGATATGCAAATAATAATTAAATATATAAAAGATAAGCAATAGGTAAATGACACAATTGATTGTAGATAGATGAATGATAAATAGATAGATAGATGATACATTATGATGACAGATATATAGATAATAGATAGATAGATAGATAGATAGATAGATAGATAGATAGATAGATACGTTCACTGGCTGGTTTTATGTGTTAACTTGACCCAAGCTGGAATTATCACAGAGAAAGAAGCCTCCCTTGAGGAAATGCCTCCATGATATCCAGATCTAAGGCATTTTCTTAATTAGTGATCAAAGGAGGAGGGTCCAACCCATTGTGGTCAGTGCCATTCCTGGGCTGGTAGTCTTGGGTTCTATAAGAAAGCAAGCTGAGCAAGCCAGAAGAAGCAATCCAGTAAGCAACACCCCTCCATGGCTTCTGCATCAGCTCCTGCCCCAAGTTCCTTCCCTGTGTGAGTTTCTGTCCTGACTTTCATTGGTGATGAAGAGCTGATGTAAGCTGAATAAACCCTTTCCTCCCCAACTTGCTTCTTGGTCATGATGTTGTGTGCAGGAATAGAAACCCTGACTAAGACAAACTGGTACTAGGAGTATGGTATTCCTGTGACAACCTGACCATGTTTTGGGGAGGACTGTGGAAGGGCTTTGGAACTTTGAGCTAGAAGAGTCCTGGGGATGTTAAAAGCTCTGTGGGATGTTCTGTAGGAGCTTGGAAGATAATGTTGAGAACAGTGGAAACGATGGAGGCCTGGCTTGTGAAATTTCAGAGGGAAGATTGAAGATTCTTATCAGGGCTGTTGCTAGATTTGGTTGTGAAGATTCTGTGGTTTTAGTTAGCCAGTATTGAAGAGTCAGCTGTGATTAACAAGATGCCAGAACTACTAAAGAGAAGACTTTGTATTGCTTAGACAATTGATGCTGGTTAGCTGGAGCAAAGAAATTAGCAGTGGTTAAGAAGAGACCAGCATCACTGAGGTAAAATCTTCTGGGAAGTGTTTCTTGAGAGTACAGAGAAGCTGTATTCTAGAGGCAGCCACAGTTATACCTCAGGTTGGCAACCAGACTTGGTAATGTGCAAGAGTCACCCAGGCCGTACTAGTTTTGAAACATGAAGGGGTAGCAGCTGATGTTTGGTACTGTGAGAGACCAGGAGAGGTCGTTGGTGAAGATGCAGCCTCAGTGGCAGTTGAAGGCCCAGGACTGAAGGGGTCATGCAGAGAAACTGAGACTTAGCACCATGAAGAGAGCCTACGAGAGGCTATTTGTGAGAGTACAATCCAAGTTACAGCAGAAGACAGCAGTGTTTTGGAGATCCCAGTACCATGAGATGACCACCAAGAACATCCTCAGCAGTGGAGTACAGGCAGCTGGAGCCTAGAAGACAAGGTGTGTGCTACCAAGGGCAGAGCTGGAGAAGTGACCCAAGCCCTTAGAGGAGCCCAGAGGACTATGAGTGGATCCCAGACACTGGACAGTTAGAGTTTAATTTTGCTTTTGATTGTGACTGTATCCTGATATTTTTCCTTCTTGAAGTAGAAAGTATTTTAGTGGAGTCCACAGTTAAGAGACTGAATTATAAAGGGGCTTTGAATTTCAAAAGAGATTGGATATTTTAAAGGGATTGAAACTTTAATATGTAAGAACTTGTAAAGACTGTGGGACTTTTAAAGTTATTAAGATCTTGGGGATGAATAAGAAAGTAAGGGATGAGGCTTACTAGTGATGTGTTTGTGTATCAAGTTGACAAAGGATCAGTTGTACTGGCTGATTTTGTGAGTCAACTTGACATAGGCTGGAGTTAACACAGAGAAAGGAGCCTCCCTTGAGGAAATGCCTCCATGATATCCACATCTAAGGCATTTTCTCAATTAGTGATCAAGGGGGAGGGCCCAACCCATTGTGGTTGGTGCCATCCCTGGGCTGGTAGTTTTAAGTTCTGTAAGAAAGCAAGCTAAGCAAGCCAGGGGAAGCAATTCAGTAAGCAGCACCCCCTCCATGGCCTCTGCATCAGCTCCTGACTCCAAGTTCCTGACCTGTGTGAGTTCCTGTCCTGACTTCCTTTGGTGATGAACAGCAATGTGGAAGTGTAAGCTGAATAAACCCTTTCCTCCCCAACTTGCTTCTTGATCATGATGTGTGCAGGAATACAAACCCTGACTAAGACAATAGGTGATAGATGATAGATAGATAGATAGATAGATAGATAGATAGATAGATAGATGAGTGATAATAGATACACACATACATACATAAATATGTAAATAGATAGATAGATGATAGATAGATAGATAGATAGATTGATTGATTGATAGATGAGTGATAATAGATAGATAGATAGATAGATAGATAGATAGATAGATAGATACATACATACATACATACATACATACATACATACATAGGTGGATAGATAGGTGGATAGATAGATGATAAATAGATACATACATATATACATACATAGATATATAAATAGGTGGATAGATATATATAGATGATAGATAGATAAGTGATAGATAGATGATAGATACATAAATAGGTGGATAGATATATAGATAGATGATAGATAGATAAGTGATAGATAGATGATAGATACATAGATACATAAATAGGTGGATAGATATATAGATAGATGATAGATAAGTGATAGATAGATGATAGATACATAGATACATAAATAGGTGGATAGATATATAGATAGATGATAGATAGATAAGTGATAGATAGATGATAGATACATAGATACATAAATAGGTGGATAGATATATAGATAGATGATAGATAAGTGATAGATAGATGATAGATACATAGATACATAAATAGGTGGATAGATATATAGATAGATGATAGATAGATAAGTTATAGATAGATAGATAGATAGATAGATAGATAGATAGATAGACTATATATAGATGATAAGAAAAACATAAGTAAGAAGGGGTAGGTAGAGAAGAAGCTGCAGAGAGACAGTACAAATAAGTGGCCAACTACTTCCTGTGGTACTTCTAGACTTCCTTTACAGGCATGTACCACATGCTCCCCAGGCTAAAGGTGACATCTCTAGACAGGGAAGAAATTAGGCAGGAATAATTTCTGAAGTCTCCTTACCATGTGACATTCTTTTCAATGCATTTTTGAGAAGAGCATTTGGTGACAAAACACCTCTGCAGCCATCAAAAAGAACTCAGCACATTCACACAAGAATATTTTGTCTATGTCCAGGTGCCTTAAATTTTAATATGTATCTTCCGAGATGAAGGTCTACAGGAGAGGGCCGTAGTCCTCAACTCAGAGAGTGGTTCCCATGAAAGAGACAGCACTGTGCAGTGTGCAAAGACCCATTTGATGCTGGTCTTCCTGAGCCTCAGGCTTCTTACCTCATGGCCTTTGTTTCCCCAGTTACTTCCACTCTTCTCAGAAGGGAACAGGTTTTTACTTGGAGCCAGGTACCTTCCTCTCTCTGCACAGCTCCTGCTGTTTCTGCACAGAGGCTTTCCCATATCCACCTTGAACATCCATCATGCAGCCTGACCACTTCCAGCAGACCAAGGCTCCCCGTGATAGAACTGTCCCAGTGCCTCACAAAAAATTCCCAGCGTCTATGAAATGCTGCGTTCTCACCCCACTGTAAGTACACCCACTACAAAGAAAGCCCAACAGGGTCTGGAAGGACAGTTCTCACATGCCTTCTCTGGTCAAGCTGCTGTGCACTCCCAGACAGCACTGCTCACAGAACAACCACACCCAAGTTAGTAATAGCTTCTAATTAGGGTCTGTTGAGAGTTCAATTGGGTTAGCACAAAGCACTTAGCACATTGGGGGAGGACATGAAGACAGGCTACAGGAGCTGGAGGCTGGAGGTATGACACAGGAGTCAGGAAAGACAGTTCTGAGCCGTGGATTCAAATCACACTTCTTCCTGGGCTGACTAGAATTCACCCTTGCTGGTCCTGGTTCAATTGCCAAATCAGAGTTGCCAATCTGCTGGCTTCTGCAGCATCATGGCTTCATGCCTCTGACAGGATTCTCATTCTTATACTTGCTGCAATCCTAGGCACACAGAAAACTCCAAAGTAAAGACGGTTCCTTTAGGAACACATTTGGGAGATTGGTTGAACCACCTACTAGGGAGAACACCCTTGGCTTTCTTCCTTGATGATGACATAATGAAATAATTAATTAATTTCCTCTCAAGAAAAGTCTAAAGATTCATCTAATAACAGAAATAGGTAGCTCTGGGTGACCCATACCCTCTCTACCTGCAGAGAAGAGAGGCTAAGAGCCTATTGCTATACTGTCTGCCTGTCTGTTTGACCTCAGTTTATATTGTCTATGGCCTCAAGACTCCATACATGATGTATCTCATGGTACCACCCCCTAAATCCTATAGCTGACAATTGCAGTTCACTCTGTCTCCTGCTTTGATTCTCCAGAGCAAACCAAGAGTCTTTTAAATCCACTGTCTTTCACTGCAGTTAAATTTGGTTTCATAGGAATAATTCATTTTTCACTTGCAATTCAAGCTGTATCTCTTAAATAGTGTCTGATGTGTTGGATACTGTGATAAAACAGTCTGTTAAGTCAGGGGTGGTGTTGTACTGCCAGCACCTCAGAAGACTGAGGCAGGGGGATTGCTAGGTTGAATGCCAGCTTGGGCTACATAGTGAGACCCTTTCTCTGAAAACAGAAGTGTAGGGTGCTTTTCAGTGCTTGCCCATGGTGACTTACAGCAGCCCAATAGGAGGCAAGGCTCCATGGACCCATCCCTGAGGGTAGTCATTTACACCCACCAGGTCAGTGGTCAATGCACAAGGAGGGACTTTTCTGTCCCTGCTTCTCAGTGTGGAAAACTAACATCATCCCCTTTTCCTGGGAGAGAGGCTCTCCCACAGTCACACTGCTTCAAGCTAGCCCAGTTCCCCTTGACCCCTGTTTCAGCATCTGATTCGTAGGGAAGTTATCACATTTTTTCTATGTTGGTTGCTGTATTCAGAATCCTTCCCTTGTCTAAAGCATCTCACCAAGATGCTTTATGCAGCAGGGGTGTACCAGATATTTAAGGGGGCCTTGGGGAGAGAACCAAGGTCTTATGCCTGCTAAATACATAACTTATCACTTAGCTATACCATTAGCCCAGCACAAGAAATATGTTATGGAGAACTTGTTTATTTGAAAACACTTTTGGATTTTACTTATAAGAAATTTGAAAATGCTTTAGAAATAAATGAACAAGTAGGTTGTGAATATGTGTCCATGTGTGGTTATGTGTGTGCTTTGTGTTACACATGGGCTAATCCACTCATGCATTGTATTTGTGTGCATGTCTGAAAATGTTTGTTTTGAAATGTGCATATATATGGATGTATGTGTCTATATGTATATAAAAGTAGATGTGAGTTGTTGTACATGAGTGTATGCACATATGAGTGTATGTATGTGAACTTACATGTGCATTTGTGCATATGTATAAATGTGTGTCAGTATACATGTACATGCGTGTAAGCCTGTCTTCACATATGTATATGCATGTGTGTGTATTGTTCCAACCAAAAGGATCTCAGCCTGAAAATCAATGGGGAAATGTAGCCCTTGGCTTGGGCCAGGCCAATTTCTTAGGATGTTCTACCTTCTATTAACCAAGAACAGAAAGGCCTCCCCATACTGTACATGTGGCACTTGTTAATGGACAAGTGTCCCAGTTCCTTCTTAGTTATCATGAGTCCAGGGCCACCTCTGGGTGGACATCCAGCTGGGGATGTTGCTGCTCTGAACAGCCTGAATAAAGATTCTCTTTCTTCAGAGCTCAGCACTCTACTTCCTCCAGTTGGTCAGGGAGGCCTTGACCTGCCATCTCTGTCCTTTGAAGCTGCCAGGCTCTATGATGTTATTGACCTGTCATTGTGGCCATCACAGAGCTTTGAAAATTCCTGTGTGGCCTCTGGTTCTCCTAGTGGTCAATCAGGATTTCATTCACAGCACCACAGCTGCCTCTGACAAATATCCCTGGTCTATGAGTCACAAGCCTCAGAAACTTCAAGTGTGTTTGACCCATTCCAGAGCAGTCTCACGCTGAAGGTGTGTGTTTAGAGACAGGCACTAAGTACCTAACATTCTTACTGGACTTGAATTATGAAAAGAACGACTTAACTTCAACTGTCTGGAAAATACTACAATGCTTTAATGTGTGCTATGTGCAAAGTCCTGTCATTTTAATTATCGTCATATATGCTCTCAGGTGATTTGTAGCTCTATAGAGCATAATAATGTGCCCTCAGAGTTTTGATATGATTTTAGTTATATCTATAAAATACATACACACACTACACACACACACACAAATGTGCACACACATACACACAATACATACACATGGACACACACATGCATACAGACACAGACACATGCACAGAAAATACATACCTATACACACAAAGACATATGTCTTTCTGCTGAGAACACAAGAAAATTACTCTGATGTCTGACAGATTTTTTTGGTCACCACAATGGATTTTCAAGCTTCTTCTGAGATACCAGATAACTTCTTTTCTTAATTCCCCCACATAATTCTGTCTTGCTAAGAGACTTTTTTCTGTGCACAGCTTCCTGTGAGTGTGCACCTGCATATGCATATACATGCATTTGGAGGCCAGAAGTCAATCTCAGGTGTCTTCTTCAATTGTTCTCCACCTTATTTTAATCTAAACATTATTTTTAATTATGTGTCCGTGTGTGTATACATGGGGGTCTGTGCATAAAAACGCAGATGTCCTTAGAGGTCTGTGTTGGAGCCAGTAGAGCTGGAGTTATAGGGGATTGTGAGCAGCCTGAGCTGAGCTCTGGGAACAAAACTTGGGTTCTCAGAAAAATAATAAGTGTTCTTAACTAGTGAGCCATCGCTCCACAGCTTCTGCACCAAGTTATCTCTTGAGGCTATGGTGTCTCTCACTGAATCTGGAACTCACCAACTTGGCTAGACTGACCATTGAGCCCCAGGGATTCTCCTGTATATGTATGTGCATGTGTATGTGTTTGTGCATGTGTATGTGTGTGTCTGCATGTGTATGTATGCATGTATATGTGTATGTATGCATGTGTATATGCATGTATGCATGTGTATATGTATGTATGCATGTGTATATGTATGTATGCATGTGTATGTATATGTATGCATGTGTATATGCATGTATGCATGTGTATGTATGCCTGTGTATATACACATGTGTATGTGCTAGCTACACTGGCCATTAGGCTCTGGGGATCATCCTGCCTCCACCTCTGCAGCAGTAAGGTTACCGGTGTGTGCTGCCATGCCTGGTCTTCTGTTTGAATGTTAGAGATCCAGTCTCAGGTCTTCATACTTACACAGGAAGCACTTCATGGACAACAATTTCAAAACCTACCTAAAATCTTTAGAACTGGCAATTTCATGATCCCAAGGCTTAGATTGAGACGTGACCATAAGTTGAAATCCATATATGGCTAGTTTCCTGTTTGTATATTCTGAGGAAAAAAAAGCATATTCTATGTAAATCCACATTTACATAGAATAAAACATTTTCATTGTTTTATCTGATTTATTTGGAGCTTATCTGAAGGCCTGATTCTTTACTTATTTTGATATGAATGAGGTCTGTAAGATCAACAAATAAATTTTAAAAAGCCTAACAACAACTTGGGATTCCAATCTTTCAAACTAGATTTGTTATTTTAAAAGAAACTAAGGTATAAAGATTAAAATTAAATAGTAGTTTTGAGAAGATCAGGTGATAATTCTGGGGATTTAAAAGTAAATTTCATCTCCTCAAATAATTTTAAAACATTTCATTCTTTTAGAGGGAACATTGACTCTTCCACCATCCAGTTCTCTTGATTATTATTTTTTATTTTTTATTTTTATTTTTTTTAGATTTCTTTATTTTTATTTTGTGTGCATGAGTATTCACCTGCTCACATTTCCGCACACCATGTGTGTGCCAGGTGCATGTGTAGGCCAGAAGAGGGTGCAAGATACCCTGCAGATGAAGTTAACAATGATTGTGAGCCACTGTGTGGGTACTTAGAACCAAACTCTGGTACTCTGCAAGAGTAGCCACTGATATTAACCACAGAGCCAGTTCTCTATCCCTAATCATTTTATTCTTAATACTGAATCTTAAAGAACCAAATATGACTACAGTTTCATATATCAATATTAAATATAAGAAAAGAAAGTCCCCAGTGCCAGGAACCATTTGATTTTTTAACAAATTAAAAGGACAGGGTGTGAAGCTGCTAGAGCTTGAAAAAGACTGATTGGCAACTTCCTTCTTTCCAGCAAGTTTTTAAGCCTGAGGGAGGCTCCCTTGGTGCTGGAGAGCCTCCTTACAAGGCATGGAGCCCATGGGAGTCTACCTGGTGCTGGAAAGATCCCTTCCAAGAGATCCTTACCTAGTGCTGGAGAACATTTGTGCAAGATCTGAAGCCTGTGAGCATCCTGCCTGGTTCTGGAGAGAGCTTCCTTGCAAGGTCTGGAGCCTGTGGGAGTCTATCTGGTGACAGACAATGCCCTTGCAAGGTGTAGAGTCCATAGGAACATGCCTGGTGCTAGAAAACCCTCCTTGCAAGGTCTAGAGCTCATGGAATCCTGCCTGGTGCTACAGAACCCCTTTGGAAAGTCTAGAGCTCATGGGAGTCTGCATGGTGCTGGAGGACCCCCTTATAAAGTCTGGAGTCCAGGGATCCCTACCTGATGCCTGAGAACCTCCTTACAAGGTCTGGAGCCCATAGGAAGCTGCCTGAGGGCTTAACCTAAGGATCTAAAACCCATGGGATCCCTTCCTGTGCTGTAGAACCCCTTTTTTTTTTTTTTTTTTTGAGTTCTGAAGCCCATGTGAACCTGCCTAGGTGGTAGATAACCTCATTGCAGGATGTGAATCCCATGGGAGCTTCCTTGAGTTCTGGAGGTTTCCTTGCAAGGTCTGGAGCCCATGGGAGCCTGTCTGAGTCCTAGAAAACCTCTTTGCAGGGTCTAGAACCTGTGGGAGCCTACTTGGTGCTAGACAGTGTCATTTCAAAGTCTGGAGGCTGTGGAAGTCTGCCTGTAGCTGCGAAGCACCTCCTTTCAAGGTCTGGAACCTGTGGGAGCCTGTCTGGGTGCTAGAGAGCCTCTGATACTGCTGAAAAAGTGAATAATGAGCCAATATTTGAAATCTGTCCCCAAAACTCCAGCTATTTCCTGTGTGGCTTAACATTCAGTACGCCCTTCTTTCCCAGGCAACACTTCCTTCCGTACCATTCCAGAAAGCCTGCACTAAAATGTTAATTTAAAAAGACTTCTGAAGTGTCAATAAATGAGTAAGGTTAGAGGCAGCTGATCAATTACATGAGGACTGATATCAGGTCGAGGGAAGAGTCACACAGGCCTCCCTACCTACTACCCACGGACCCCCAAGTGATCTTGGATCGCATTCCACTGTAAAGAGTTGACCTTGGCTTTCTTTCTTATTTTCATTTTTCACCCCTAATGTGAACTCAAACATTGAACACAAGGGGGACATATCTGGATAATTAATTAGTAAATCACAAAATAAAACAATACACATTTGTGTCTAAGTCTCCGACTTCATATGGGAATTCTCTAAAGATGTCTGGGAGTCCTTTCCAAGTTCCCCGAGTCCATGTGCCATGTTCCTTTCCTTTTCACAGTCTTAAATTCCACAGTGCTCAGTGATCTGACCTCCAGCTGGCGTCCTGAATGCTAACATGGGACAGATGCAATCTGGGAACATGATTCCTACGAAAGATGTTTATTTAGCAATATTTCCACATGTAATTCTTTCCTGCCTCAGTATAAAAAAACATTCTCATTTCTATTTTAACAGGTGACACAGATCCAAAGATTTTGTTCTCTGTTTTGTTTTTGTTTTTTAAACAGGGTCTTTGGCAGCCAAGGCTGTCTACCAACTCACTAAGCAGCCATTAAAGAAAAGGAAATTCTGACTTTTCTACCTCCATCTTCCAAGTGCTGGGGTTATAGGCATGCACTACTATGTTCCGTTTATGTGAAGCTAAAGATCAAACCCAAGTTTTATGCAAGCTGAGCAGGTGCTGGACCATCCATGTTACATCCTCAGATAGGTTTCACTTGTCCCAATGAGAAAACGGGCTCACTTTCTTTCATTCCAGAGCTTAGCTCCTCCTCTTCCTCCTCCTCTTCCTCTTCCTCCTCCTCCTCCTCCTCCTCCTCAGGAGTACAGGAAGCTCTGTTGTGTCCTCTGATTAGCTCTGGGAAACCCATGCTTAGCCTCCTCTATAGCCAGCTGATCATGGATTAGTTAGGTGCTGGCTGCAGAGCCTGGCTGAGAAGACCCACCTGTTATATCCTCCCCTTCTCTTGTTCTGGAAAATGTTCACATGCCCAAGCACATGTCTTTTCTAATGAGAACTCACAGTTCAGCACACAGAAGTCTGAGACCATTTCACCTTTGACTGGCAAGAGACCATCCCATCCTCAGCTCTCTCTAGAGTCCTGAAACTACACCCTCGAGGGATGCACAGAACCAGAACCAACGCGGCTAGTTTACTTGACTTCCTAGTTCCCCTCAGGAGCAGCGTCTTCTTCAACAGATGTTTTCAAAATAATGAAGCAGAAACATGCATTATTGACAATGCTGGATGCTTCCCCAGTGTGTGTGTGTCTGTCAGTACAGAACAGAGTGCTCAGAAATGCACCACTATCATTTAGTTTGCAAGATAGGAAACACACATCTTGGCTGACTGTGGGAAGGAAGATGGAGGCCCTAAAAGCTCTGGGGTCCCTTGAAATGTTCCAACAAGTTGTTCTGTGGGTGATGGAGTCTCCTACAACAGGAGTGTAGGGAACCAGTCTCCATCTCATTCCTGGAATTGGAAGACTTTTAAATTTGCAGAATGATTTCTTTTTGCCAATGCCGAACAAGTCCTGAACTAGGACACTCTTTATATGTCATTTAACTGAAAACACCTGGATCAGTTCTGTGTCTGGACTCCTCAAGCCTGGTTGTCCCTCCTGCCATACACACACTCAGGCTGAGTGAGCATGGTGCTTGAGCCTGTACCTTACTGCTAATCATGCCTTTGCCACTTCCTACAGAGCCTTGCTGTGAATCTAAAATTTCTTTTACCTCCCCCAACGTCTCGCTAATCCTCTGCTAGCTCAAACCAGCCCCTGCTAGCCACCATCCTACTTTCTTCCCTCACAGTACTATTTTATTTTTCTTTCCTTCTATGGCCAGCGTACTTCAATCACTGTAGACTACACTTCATCTAGGTTTAGTCTGTTATACTAGTACCCAACAATGCATATGTACCCCATTCTCATCTGCTGGTGGATACTCAGGGTTAATGCATGACTGACAGGATTAATACATTACTGCGATGAACATGGGTACACACATCCCTGGGGCATATTGCTGCTATTTTCCTAAGATACACACCTTTAGAAAAATTGCTGAGTCATGTGAGTGATGGCCTCTACACTGCTTTCTTTCTTTTTTTTTTAAATTAGATATTTTATTTATTTACATTTTAGATGCCATCCCATTTCCCCTCCCTAGAACCCCCAACCCATCCTTCTCATCTTTTTTACTTTTATACCATTTTAATTACATGCAAGTATTAGAGTCAGTTCTAGGCTAAGGAACTAGCAAAAGGATAGATACAAATAGTCAAAGAACAAGCAAGGCCTTAAACACAAATAGTCAAAGAACAAGCAAGGCCTTAAACACAATCACAAGAACACTCCCGTGATCACTGTTTCTAAGGGCTTATCAGGATGACCAAAATATCTGAGGCAACTTCTCTGTCCTAGCCCAAAGTCATTTTCATGTCTGAAGCCTACTTCCTTGTTCTAGCCTAAGATTTAGATTCCTGCCTGAAATTACTTCTTTGTCCTAGCCTAATGTCAGATTCCTGCCAAGCAGCCCATTTTTTTTGTCCTTGGCCCATGTCAGATTCTTGCCAAGCAGCCCCAAAAGCACACTGCTTTCAACTGTAGCTGAGCTCACCATTTCTCCTACTATACAGCATAGGGCTCCCTCTTCACACTGTCCCCCAATGTGTGAATCTCTCATCTCCTCCAAGACAGTCTATTAATGGATGTGGGATTCAGGCCTATATTTTCAACCAGAATGCCTGTGAGTGATCCTAAGGACTTTATGAAAGTTCAACTATAAGTTGTTGAAAGAAATTAAATTTCATGTGATTTTAAAATGTGAGGTGTAATTGGAATTTGCTTTCGGAACATTTGTTAACTTGGTTCTTCAAATCTGTGCCAGTGTCCCATGTCTGTCACTCATATCTCCACTGATGCTCTACACTGCTCCCTCAAAGGTCAGGTGTGAGGGGAAGTGGTAGTTAAGATGTATTGCTATCACCAAACAGACAGCTTCTCAGGTCCTACAAGCTGTTCACACAAAGAATGAATCCTTGAAGTTTGTGTGCTGGGAACTACGCTGCCTTGCCCTTAAAGATGATCTATCCATTCTGCTGGTTTTTTGAACACATAATTTCAGGGTTATTTCCTGGTTCCAGGTGCTACTGGTAAAGCCATCAGTATGACCAAGTCATCCCAGCTCTGTTGAGTCTGATCTGACAGAGACAGATGGTTAACAAAGAGAAAGCCATGGGTCCTATTAACAGCACTGTCTTAGTTGGTGTCCTAGTTCTGGGAAGAAACATCGTGACCAAACAACTCTTATAAAATAAATCATTTAATTGGTGGCTTGCTTACAGTTTCAGAGGTTTAATCCAAATTATCAGCATGGCAGGGAGCATGGCTGCCCACAGGCAGACATGGTGCTGGGGGGTAGTAGGTGATGATCTGCAGATAGCAGGGAGAGAGAGAGAGAGAGAGAGAGAGAGAGAGAGAGAGAGAGAGAGAGAGAATGAACATGGCTTGGGCTTTTGAAATCTCAAATCTGGGGTGCTTTGAAAAAGGAAGAACCAGGGTAGACAAAGGGGGAGAAGGAAAAATTAACTTAAAGGCAAAATCAAAAGAAAGAAGCATTTCATGTTGATATTAAATGGCATTTGTGGTCATGTAGATATTTTTGACAAATCCTGGAAAAGAAAAGTCTCCATCTAACATTTCTGCCTTTGAGAGAACTTGGATTTTAAATATAAGACACATTTTTATATTGGACTTGAGTCACAGCTAGGGCACGAAGGTGGCACAGCCAATCAATACCCTTTCAAACAAGAAGCGTAAACCTCACTTTTAAAATGTTGATGTGATCAAGATTTATACTGTAAATTCTATGAGAGAGAAACATGATATGAAGCAAATTTATTGTTTTGGAAATGTGGAGAAAAATGAAAATCTTTGAAGAGGAGACAACTCAAGCTTAAAGGCTGAAAGAAGGCAGCAGCTGCTCCCCAAGCCACCAGTCTAATCCAGAAAAGAGAGTGCTGAGTCACTGTGCTCCCACTCTGTCTCAGACTCCTTGACAGCCCAGAAAAGTCAAACTGAAAAGCCAGCAACTGTAAACAAAAACCAACTGCAGACAGAAGGTCCAAAGAAGAGCAAAAGCTACAGGCTAAATCCAGAGAGTAATCACTCTGATCCAAGCATATGCCTCCTAAAGACCAGTGATAAATGTGGGCATCCGCCTGCCTAGGGCTGTGCTGAGATGCTCCACACATGCACTATGTCGGAGGAGACTGAGCTGGAAGACCAGGTTCCCATCATCATGAGCAAGGCATGGCCACCAAAGCCCTGCTGCCATGGAAACCATGTGAGCTGCTCCATATTCACCAGTCTCAGTGATGAAGGGCAGCACCAGATGTTAAAAGTGGACAAGAAGATCCTGGTTATGAAGTGCAGGCATGTGCCAGAAAACTGAAGGGTAATCTAGACTCAGAGCCTCACAGTGGTGTGTGGAAATATTGGGGATTTAGTCAAAACTCACCCAAGAGGCTGAGAACCAAGATCACATCCTGAATGAAACAAGACAGAGACAGACAGTTCCCTACTGTTGATATTAAAGTATTAGAATCTTCTGGAATGAACCTTCAACAAAGAAAAATACAAAAATAACCAAAGAGAAACTTGACAACTAAGACTAAAGTGGCTTCAGAGAAAGAGGTCACAGGACATCAGCAGAAGGTGGGGTACAGAATCAGAAACTTGGAGACAAGATAATAGAAATTCCCCCATGTGACTGGCTGAGAGAAGGCAGCCTGGGAACAGTTATCAGAGACCTGTGGGGCTGCAGCTGTTACTCAGGTCACTTGACTCAGAAAAAGAGAGAAATAAAGGGCTGAAACATACTGTGAAAATTAAAGACTACGGAGGTGTAAATCTACAAACTGAAGAAGCAGAGCAGAGTGTCCACAGAATAAAATTCCCAACATGATAGAGTCCCAAAAGAGATATGCAAAGACCTATGTAGACAAAAATCTGTAAGCTAAAGATGCTGGTGAGTCTTAGAGGAGGTGAAGGAAAACATGTGCTTATGAGAGGAGATGGTTCACCATCATGCAGTGGCTTCTCTCACAGGAGCTTGGAAAACAGTAGGAAAGGCAGCATTTTCAAGTGCTGGGATCAAAGCTCTATCCATTCAGAATCTTACTAAAGAACAATGTTCCTAAAGAAGGGTGGGTGTGCCAGGGCATGCTCATCTGAGAGAAAAGCATTGACACCTTAACTTTAGAGACATGCAAGGGGATCTGGGGCCAAGCACTTCCCTCACTTCCTGGTGAGGGAACCCACTGACCTTTTCCACTTTTCTCAAATGCTGCTTATGAAAGGACCAGCAACTACAACTCTGCTTAGTTCTATTCTGCACAGGTACAGAAGTAACACTGCAGAGTAGCAAACCCTCAGCACACAACAGCCACCAATGACATTAAAACCACTGACTTCACCTCACTTTTGAGTCTGACCCCAGGGTTCAGAGTTCTATCACACAGCTCTGATTAGTAAGTTCTGGGATGGGGACAGGGAGTTGACTGACACATCCCTCAAATGGAGGTACATTCTTCAAAGGCAACCCAGGATCCAGGCAAGTCCATCTTGCAGGACAAGTACTAGATAGCAGCATCCTAGCTCCCTAACAATGATCCTGACATCTGAGTGTGGGGGAGAAACCTGGTCAGTTACTCCCCCTTGGTAAGTTACTAACCCCCTGGCCAGATACTCCTCCCCTGTCAGATACTCCTCCCCTGTCAGATACTCCCCCCCCAGTCAGATACTCCCTCCTAGTCAGATACTCCCTCCTGGTACTCTTCCCTTGTCAGATACCACCCCACCACCACCACCACAAGTACTTCCTCCCCCAATCAGGAATTCCCAGCATCAAGTAAATAAGACGAGCTAATTTCACTTGAAGATTAGGTTGGAGACTGTTCCAGGTGCCCAGACTTGAGTTTTCTCAAATTTACCAATGTGGTCAGGAATTTAGATACTTCTCACCACGTGGATGGGCATTTAAGTACTTTGAGTTTTTGTTAATATATCTAATTTCCTGAACTAAAAATGCCTCTGTGCACTGTAGCTCTAGAACAGTGGTTTTCAACCTATGGGTCATGACCCCTTTGGGGGTTGAATGACCCTTTCACAGGGGTCACATAGTCAGATAACCTGCATATCGAATATTTACATTATGACTTGTAACAATAGCAAAATTACAGTTATGAAGTGGTGACTAAAATAATTTTATTGTTGGGGGTCAGCACAACATGAGGAACTGTATTAGGAAGGTTAAGAACCGCTGCCCTAGAGGTTTATACAGGTGTCAGAGCTGTACAGATTGGCTAATAGTTACAAGCGGCTCTGAGTCCATGGACTGAAAAATGGCAGCCTCTACCCCAAGGTCCGTGGGAAGCACGATAGACCTCCATCACCTCCCAGTGTTCATTTCCACCCACCTATAACCTAGAAAGCTTCCTTCCCACTCTGGTTCCTTTGCTCTGAATATTTTTAAGCTCTGTGGTTATAATTTAGCTTTACTGAAAACCCAAGTCTAAATTAATTATAGTTCTGCTAAAGGGGGAAAAAGATATTAGATGGCCAAGCTGAAGTAAAATGAGTCAACTTTTTCTCTCCTTATTAGATTTTAATGGTATTATTATAATAATTAAGCTTTTCATTAATTTCTTCATGCTTATTGAGTTACAGTTCCCTGCAGATTTGAATCATATTTAACATGTAATTATGGCAGTCCATTTTTAGAAGGAAATATGGATGTAGGGTGTGGAGTCACCAGGCTTCTGAGCTAAGAGAGCCAGGCAACTGGGCATGGTGGCACACATGTGACCCCAGCACTTGGGAGACTGAGGCAGAATGACTGAGAGTTCAAGGCCAGCTCAGGATACAAACCTAGATATTGCCACCATTGTCAAGAAAGTAATATAGAAAGAAAGAGAGAAAGGAAGAAAGGAAGGAAGGAAGGAAGGAAGGAAGGAAGGAAGGAAGGAAGGAAGGAAGGGAGGGAGGGAGGGAGGGAGGGAGGGAGGGAGGGAGGAAGGAAGGAAGGAAGGAAGGAAGGAAGGAAGGAAGGAAGGAAGGGAAGAAAGAAAGAGGGAAAGAGAAGGAGGAGGAGGAGGAGGAGGAGGAGGAGGAGGAGGAGGAGGAGGAGGAGGAGGAGGAGAAGGAGGAGGAGGAGGAGGAGGAGGAGGAGGAGGAGGAGGAGGAGGAGGAGGAGGAGGAGGAGGAGGAGGAGGAGAAGGAGAAGGAGAAGGAGAAGGAGAAGGAGAAGGAGAAGGAGAAGGAGAAGGAGAAGGAGAAGGAGAAGGAGAAGGAGAAGGAGAAGGAGAAGGAGAAGGAGAAGGAGAAGGAGAAGGAGAAGGAGAAGGAGAAGGAGAAGGAGAAGGAGAAGGAGAAGGAGAAGGAGAAGGAGAAGGAGAAGGAGAAGAAGAAGAAGAAGAAGAAGAAGAAGAAGAAGAAGAAGAAGAAGAAGAAGAAGAAGAAGAAGAAGAAACAAGACAAGGTATCGGAATTGCTTTTTGCAGCAATCCAGTTTGACCTTATTATTGCACTTGTATGCATGTCAGACTAGAGAAAAAGCAGGTCAGTGTCCTCCAGGTTTAGGAACTGTTGGGGAGTCACTGGTCTCCACAGAGACTTGTGTGCTGTGGTCAAATCTACCCAGGGAGCATTATTTGTCCCAGATCCATCTCTTAAGCAGCTTGTGGTGTCCTGTTACTCTGAATTCAGGCTGTTTGCAGCACTCTGCTCTCAGCATGTACATACATACACACTCAATCGGACACAGTGCCACTGACCAAAGCTGCAGACTCTATCCTGGACTCAAGAACTCCTACATCTTGACTACCGCATCCGTAAGGTCACTAAAGACATGGCTACCACATGCAGTTCACCTGCCAGAGACTATGAGTCCACCTATGCTTCCCACCATCAAATTTTGCCTCCACAATCTTTTCTATGTATACATGAACAGATGCCTGAGATGCAGGATCCTTGGTCATCAAGTTGGTAGCTCAGGACTCGGATGGGACCATCAAATGATGCCAGAATGTCACTGCTACCTCTTATTCCCTGGACCCCATGGGAAGTTCCCAACAGTTCCTCTCAAATCTGTAGTGGCATCCAAAAGCCCAGATGTTCACCTGAACCTAGAGCCCAGAGGGACACTATGGGCCCAGGTATTCAGAGTCACAGAGCCAATTTTATTTCATGGAACATGCATCACATTTCATTGGCATGTAAACTTCTTTCTTTACCGTGCTTGCCATGACTATAATACATGCACGTATGCTGTGTACAGTCTTGTCTGTACAGGCCTTGTGCACATGTGTGCATGGTCGGAGATGCTGTTCAGTTAATGTTTCTCAGTGTTGAGCAAGCATGGAGCCAATGCCCCTGAAGTGGTGGCTCTGGGATCTTCATCTCTTCTTGTGATGGTTTGAATATGCTTGCCCCAGGGAGTGGCACTATTGTGAGGTGTGGCCTTTTTGAAGTAGGTGTGGCCTTGTTGGAGGAAGTGGACTACTGTGGGCATGGGCTTTAAGACTCTTGTCCTAGCTGCCTGGAAGCCAGTCTTGTAGTGGCCTTCAGATGAAGATGTAGAATTCTCAGCTCCTTCTGTACCATACCTACCTGGACTCTGCCATACTCCTGCTTTGATGATAATGGACTGAATCTCTGAACCTGTAAGCCAGTCCCAACTGAATGTTGTTCTTGTAAGGGTTGCCTTGGTCATGGTGTCTGTTCACAGCAGTAAAACCCTAAGACAGTCTGTCCTTCCACATCCAGAATAGATTTTTTCCCTCTACTCTCAGTACCTTGTCAAGCTCTTCTTGTGAACTTCCATCTGCTCCCACATCTGCTTGGACCCATGTGACCATTGCTGAGTCCAGACTCACCTCTGTATAGTGTTCTCACATAAATGTTCTTCCTTCTTGTTTGTCCCAAGGGCCACAGTGGCTTTCTGAGAAGATTCTGATGCCAGTCAATCTTGAGGATGTGACCCATGTGAATGTCTCTCTGATGGCAGGCATGCTCAGAGCAGCAGTTCAATTAGAGATAGGAAGAGGTGACATGTGAAGTCTAAGGTATAGCTAGGAACCTTCTCTGGCTGGGGTCAGACAACTCATTTGGCCTGAGAAAGCTGTCTACATAAAGGAGGATCGGGGAAACTCCACAGGGCACCTGGACCACCAGCCACACCTATGGTAGTCTCTGTATATAGGAATGCACCTCCTCCTACATGGTAGACAGGGGTTTTATCCTAGATGGGCAATGCAGAGTCCTGACCACTCTCGTCCTAGGTTTAATACATTGGAAGGGAAGATCTGGTTGTCCAGTTTGCTTATGTGACACTTCATTATCCTGCCCCGTGTGTCCTGGACTCTAATGTCCCCAGGCCATTAGATAGCCAGGAAAAGCACAGGGTCACCCTGAGTAACAGCACAAACAAGGTAAAAGTGCTGCTTGGAAACAATTTAGTGTGATCTGAAGAAGGGAAACAATTTAGTGTGATCTGAAGAAGGGAAGGCAAATGAGATGATCCCCTAAATATTACCATATAAATGAAGACATCCTGGGAGATGGTGAAGTGTTTCAAAATGCTTCTCTTCTACAGAATGGTTTGCAAGTTGTTGTAGTTACTGAATACTCACCTGCATGCACCCACAGTGTCTTACTTTGAAAGTTATGTGGCATCTCAAATCACAGCACACAGAGGACCCAGACAGGAGAGCACATCTTGGGTTAAGTACACGTATCTTGCCCAGATATGGAATGCATGCATTTGCATTTATGTAAAAAGTTCTGAGATTATCATGCAATGTTTCAGTTGACAATTAAAGTGCAGCAGCTTACATTCAGACTCAGCCTGCTTTTGTCCCTTCAGGGTGGAGAGGGGACCAAGCCATGTGCCCTCCACTTCACTCCTACAGTGAAGTAAATAAAAACCATGAGCCTTTAAGATCTGGGTTCCTACCTGCATTAACAGTGAACCATACAGGAATGGGCTCTCTGTGACCTTACTGATAAAACAGACAGGGGAACACAGCTAATGAAGAGGAGTGCTTCCTTCTCCACAGATTTAGGGTGTTCTCAGTGGTTATATTCAACAAATCAATCATTAAAATGAAGCAAAAACAACAGCAGGCTATAGTGTTCTTGAGTCACCTTCTCTGACTCCCCTGGCATCCCCTCATGGTATCAGCTAAAGGTACAGTATGGACAGAACCTGATGATGCCTCCTCCAAGGCCAACATATGCTATTTATCTCTCTCCTTGCCCTGTCCCTGTCCCTGTCCCTGTCCCTGTCCCTGTCCCTGTCCCTGGGGTGATTCCTAAAGCTTTGACATAAGAGAGATATGAAATGACCAGTTCAAAAGCCTCCACAGCAGGTGCAGAGGCCTCTCTCTCTCAGCAACAGGCCAGGGTCTTTAATGCCATTTTATTCCCATAGTACAGGAGGAAAACACCCGCTCCCTGGCCCAGCCCCAGTTCCCAAGGCTTTTCTCCCTCCTGTTGCCACAGAAAATGACCATGGTCCCTCAACTGTGACATTTAAAGGCGCCTGTCCAGAGAGGCAGAAGATAGTCACCCAGGGGACAATTGTCTACTGCCCTGAGCACATAGCAATTGCCTTCACATCAAACTTAACAGGCAAGGCTTCTTGCAGCATGGAACAGATTCCATGCTTGGTTCAGGAGGCCTTCCTGTCAAGCAAGCTCCTTGTACCTGAGTTATCTGGAGGCAGACATACCTACAGTTACACTGACCAAGATCACCTGCCTTGCCATGAGTGGGTCTCCAGAACACTAGGACAGGTTGACCCATGTGACTTGGGAATGAGACCATCCGACCTACATCAGGACACTCAGGACAATGCAGGGCTGTTTTCTTGGTATTTTCCATCTGTGGCCAGTGGAATCTACACATGCAGAAACCACAGGCGTGAAGGTTGATTATTCCTAGGAAACACAGGGCTGGTGTTCAGCTAGTGTGGCCCACACAACTACAGGTCCCCAGGGGGAGCAGCAGGACTGTCTGTGGAGCCCTAGGTACTCATGGTCTCACCTTGTGTTTGGCTAGCACTCATTGTGTGGGTTTCCGTAGCTGCCCACAGAAAGACCTCCTGCACATCTGGAAGCCTCCATCAATGCTCTGGTTTTCTGACTTCTTGAACTTCTTTGCTATCCAAGGAAGGGGAAGAGAAGCTGGGAGGTGTGACTATGGGAAGCATTTCTGCTGTAACCCCAAGGCCCCACTCCCTAGACCCTTGTTGGACTGAATGGACTGATGTATTTGACCCTCTGGCCACAGAAGCATGTCCACAATCTTTATCCCAAGGTCCTTACCCATCCACAACCCAAGCAGTCTCTCCAAACAGCTGCTTCATCTCATAAACAGTGAGCTCTGTGATCTCGTTCAGCTCTCAAAACTTGAGTTTGACACTTTACTCAGACAGCCTGGTGTGGACACCTTAGAGGGCCCCGAAAACACTAGGCAGGTTGGCCACTCTGCACTCACCCTGTTGGCACCTTTCTGGGAATGTCTTTTTTGCCCGACAAATCAGTAGAACTCAGGGCAACAGACCAGGGCTTCCTATTCCCTTCTGAGGGATTTAGGAATCAAGAAAAACTTAAGACAGGTTTACTAAAAATTGTCACCATTACAGGTTGGTCTGAGAAGGACAGGTACTGTGAGAAAGGGCAGATGGTGACTAGCCTCACCACCTAAGTCAAATGTGGCCCAACACTGCCTCCATGTGTCACAGCCTTGGGATATAAACAAAGGAATCCTAACTTCAAAGTAAGTGCTTGGGATTCACAGTCAAGTGCCTGCCAATCACAGGAGTCCAGTTCCGGACACCTGGAGATGGAATCAGGTCAGAGGAGTTGATCACTTCCAAACCAGTTACAGCAGCCACATTCCAGCCAATCACAGTAGTCATCTCTAGCCAGCTACAGAGGGAGCTGAGTCATTCTGAGCTGGACAGACTGACATGGCATAAGACTACACCACCCACTGGAGTTGCTGGGTAGAGAGCTCTCTGAACCTCTCACAGCACTTATGGTTACTTGATCCATAAATTTAATTGAATTAAATTCTGTTGCTTAATTTACCTGGAGTTTTCTCTAAGTGACAGTCTGGCCTTCCATAACTAAGCCCTCTCCCTCCATTTGTGGTGGGCAGTTTTCTAAAGCTAACAGTGGAAGGTTCAACACAGTAATCCTCCTGTCTGGAATAAAGGCATCCAAGGAACATGTAAGAATGTCTTGCCTGATCATCTCTTTGCTGGCACTGGGATGAGAGAAGACAGCAAAGGACCAGGCAGGGCTCGAAGTGATTGGAAGGCTGTCTTGTGCTGATGGTGTCTTAGTGTGTCCATGGTTCTAAGCTCCTACAGGAAAGTTCCCACAGATCAGTTGTCCCAAGAAACACCTCCCAGCGTCACCAAGAGCCAGCTGCTGACTCTGCACCTGCACAGCTGCTCCTTCCTGTAAGCCTGCAGAGATGCTGCTTAATAAACATTCATGCGATCTCAGGGGCAGACACCCATCTTTTAGAAAGCTGTCCTGGCAGTGACAGCTCCTAACACACATTCTACCTGAGTGCTCCTGGCCAGGTGGATGAGCCCCCTTCCAACTGGCAGACTCTTTGTGAAGAGAGTTTGTTTGGCATGGCTGAGTTGCTCACATCAATATCATACAGAAGAAAAAAGCAGCAATTCCAAACACTGAAGACAGACACATGTCACTCATACCTGCAGTTTCTTTTCCAAGAGGGCTCAGAGCAGACAGCTCTCAAAGTGCAGATCCATACCCTCCACAAGCAGAGAGTATTGTCTTTCTTGAATCCTTTCCAAAGACCACACTGTAGCCAGTACATGTTCTCTAAGGCTGTTGGGTTGTCTTTGGCAAACCATCCCTGGCTCAGGCTATGGAGGCTGCTCAGCAGGTTTGAAGAGTAAACACAAATGATACTGTTCTTGATAAGCCGAGAATGTGTCCCTCCCTGGTATCAGCAGTAAACATGGAGCCTTCTGGGCCTCCTGGTGCCCTTCCTCCCGTTTAATGACTGTCATTGTAAAACAGAAAGAACATGATGTCATCTGCCACATTTCACCCTGGGCAGATAGTAACTGGTAGCTACTCAGAAAGTCGCAGTGCCTATGGGTTAAATACGAAGGGGAGATTTCTCCTCAGCAGGCTAGCTCCTTCTCCTTCATGGATGACCTAGCCAAGAGGCCCCTGTCTCTCTCTGTCAGGGCAAAGGAAGATTCATCTCAGAAGACTCTCCCCAGTCTTTGGAATGTCTACAGACAATCAGATGAAGCAAACCATAAATGGGCTGTGAAGGCATCTGTATCCTGTGACACCATGTCATAGTCATTCCAGACAGGACGCCTGTGTAGTGACAGAAGCCCAGTGTGATCTGAAGAGGGACGTCTTTTCTCCTCCGGTCTTTGAAGCACACATGGCACAGAAATTTTTAGACTCCAAAGCTGCCCCACTGGGTGAGGTAAGGCAAATACAGGCAGGTGCAGAACCCTGACATTCTGGCTTTCTCCCTGTCACGAGGTTTTAGCTCCATATGGTATAAGAATTCAACAGGTATCTGAGCAACATCTTGAGGGATCCCCAACTCTTGAACTAGAACCCTTCTTCTATCCCAGGTGAAGACACCATGGGGTAGAGAGGGGTCAGCCACACAAGATACCCGAACTCCAAAGTAAGACTGCTCTCTGGAATAAAATCTCCTTTTATTTTAACTGACTTTAAAAAAAAAAAAAAGACTTAAAATGGATATTTTTATCACATAGAACTTCTTTGTTCAAAAGCCAAATTAGGGTCAGTGTCCCACTTTGGGACCAGTATGCTGGAGAGATATGAAACAAAGTTGATATAAATTAAATTAATAACTGAATATCAAGTAGAACCTTTGCTCCCTTGGGATTCTCTAGTTTATTCCCTTTAAAGTGCTGTCCAAGTTCATTTTTACAAAAAATATTAATGGCAAAATATTTAAGCAATCACACAGAAGAGTGACAAATTCATGTGTGAGTAGTGGAGAGACTGAGCGTGCTTGCTGGTGTGAGGTGCTGAAAAGACACGGCCCCCCGCAGAACCATATGTATCAGCCCTTAGGGGACTGGTGATAGACAACCCCCATGACCAGATCTGCAGCCCAGCTGATGATCCCAGAAAGGAAAACCTACAGTTAGATGAGACCTGCATGGGAATGCCCATGCAGTTGAGTCTCAACAACCCCAAGGTGAAAATAACACAGATTCTTTCCAATGGCTAAGGACAAACTAGTTCCTATGGCACACTGGGGAAGGAAGACTGCAGCTGTCACTCAAGATGGACTTAGCACAGTCCAGCAGCAGGGTCTGCCCACCTGCCACTCAGAATACCCACAGGACATTCAGGAAATGATGGACACAAAGCAGGAACATTAGTGTGGCCCAAGGCCAGGATGAGGCAGTAAAGGTAAGAATGTGCTCTAAGTGCCACAGATCAATCCTTTTCATGGAGTGAGACAGGAGCTACATGTGAGATAAGCTGTTTAGGCCAAATACACACAAGCACATGTGCCCGCAACTAATCGCACACACATACTTAACTGTGTATGCAAACATACATGTGCATACACATATGCTGCATGCACACATGTGTACAAGAGCAAACACAGTGAGCTGGCTCAGTAGGTAGAGGAGACTGTTGCCAAGCTTGACAACCTGAGTTCAAT